>NC_057787.1:2458904-2713778 GCF_014825855.1 Bombus pyrosoma | reverse complement strand
CTGTTTCTGGGTTAGTGTGCCTGACTAGTATAGCTGTATCGTCCGCGAATGTCAGTATTTTGCTATTGGTAGTTGTTGGTATGTTGGCCGTGTATAATGTGTATAGTATTGGTCCTAGGACGCTTCCTTGCGGAACCCCAGCCTTGATGTCTTTAACTTCAGAGTATGTGTCCTTGATTTTTATTACGAAGGTTCTGCTCTCAATCTATCATGACTGTCTTTATATGACCGTTTGCCGTCTAGGGTTTTTAAAATATACCTATCTCCTTCCAAAAAATCTGCTATTACAAATGGGCCCTCAAATTTTGGGTCTAACTTGGTTTGGTTTCTTTCCTCATTCTTGCGTAATACAAAGTCACCTGGATTGAAGGTTCACTTTCGTTTTGGTTTTATCGAATCTGTCCTTGTCGCATTTGGCACTAACTTCTATATTTTTTATTGCTTGTCGTCTTACATTGGAGACATCTATTTCCTTTTCCTCAATATTATCAGATAACAGCAAGTCGTATGGTCTTGCTGTCCTACCGATTAATAGCTCTAGCGTGTTCGATTCAGTCACGCGGTGGGTGGTGAAGTTTAAGGCCAATTGTATTTCCCCGATCGCGTCTTGCCACGGGCGCCCGGTCGTTTCTGCTATTGTAAACAAGTTTTTTAATGTGCCCATAATACGTTCTACCTGCCCATTGGCTCTACTAGCACCGGTCGCTACCAAGTGGACTTTAATTTGTTTACTTTTGCAGAACTCTTGGAATTCTTTACCCGTAAAACATCTCCCCTGATCCGCTATTATTCGGCAGGAGCTGCCGAACAAAAATATAGCGGACTTAAGTGCTTTGATGGTGTCAAGAGAATCTATCTTACGGGTATGAAGCAAGTATACGAATATCGTGAAGGCGTCGACCAAGACAATGACATATTCTTTAGAGTCACTCTTACCGCTTAGTTTGCCCGTTATGTCCATGTGCTCTGTATGCCAAGGTATGCTGGTCTTGGGTATAGGATGTAGTTCAGCTTGTATCTTGCCTGAACTAGCCTTCGAAACCTGACAAGCATGACAGTTCTCTACGAATTTGCGAACGTACTTCGCCATTCCTTCGAACCAGTAATACTCATACAGTTTCTCGAGCGTTTTATCCCACCCCAAGTGCATAATTGACTGATGCACATGGTTAATAACGGACCATCTAAAGCCTCTCGAGACGATGGGCAAGCAGAGGGCCCTGCCTTTTCGTTGTATTTTGCGGTAGAAGGTACCGGATCGTAACTCGTACGTATTTGCGACGTGTTCTGCGATCTCATCGTTTTGCAATTTATTGGTGATTTCTGAGATTTGGGGGTCGCGACGTTGTTCCGCCAACAGCCAGTCTTCGGAGATTTCAGTTAAGTTACTTTGCTTCTCTTCGATTTTGTTGATCGTGCGGTGGTCCCAGTCTACGGGGTTCCTCGAAAAGAAATCTACGTGGGCCATTCGCTTACCTTCCCGGTACATAACGTCGAAGGTAAAAGTTTGCAAGTAGGCCCACCACCTGTGAACCCTGTCGTTTAAATGTACTTTATTGCTGGATGCCTTCAAGGAATTACAGTCGGTAATGACAAGAAACTCTCGTCCATGCAGGTAATGGCGAAAATATTTGACGGCGTTTACAACCGCTAACGTTTCTAGTTCATAGGAATGATACCTAGATTCTGTAGAGCTAGTTCTTTTGCTGTAATATTCTACTACTCTATTTTTACCTTCGACCTTATGCATTAAAATAGCTCCATATTCCTCCGAACTAGCATCCGTATGTAACTCTATTGGGTAATTGGGATCAAATATCATTAACACCGGCTCGGCAGTCAGAACGGAAATTACCTTTCGCCTCGTCTTTTCATGTCTATCTGTCCAAGATATGTTTTTGTCGCCGGAAGTAAGTGCATACAAGGGTTTCATTATCTGTGAAAATTTTGGGACGAATTTCTGGAAGTAAGAGGCTAGACCTATGAATTGCCTAAGCTGCGTGACGGTCGTTGGCACAGGCAAAGATTTCAAGGCGTGTATTTTGCCCGGATTGAGACGAACCTCTCCGTTATGGATTACGTACCCTAAATAAAGTACCGAAGTCTTCAGAAAAGAACATTTAGCAAAACTGAAGGAGAATCCGGCTCTGATGAGCATATCTAATACTGTGTCTAATCTCTCCAGAGCCTGATCTATCGAATCGGCGACAATTAGGACGTCGCCAAAGTAAACGACAACGTACGAATACGCAAGGTCGCCTAAGGCATTGAGAATGGCCCTCTGAAAAACGGACCGTGCGTTTTTCAATCCGAACGGCATCGTTAGGTACTCGTATTGTCCGTCGGGTGTAACGAACGCTGTATATTCCGTCGAATTCGGGTGAATGGGAATTTGATGGAACCCGCTGGCCATGTCCAGGCTGATAAAGTATCTCGCCCTCTGTAACCTCGCGGTTTGGTTCGCGATAAGGGGTAGGGGATACCGATCCGTTACCGTATTTTTATTCAGCTCCCGGAAATCGACACACAATCTATCCGAGCCGTCCTTTTTCTTCACGAGTAGCATCGGGCTCGCGAACGGTGAACTACTAGGTCTTATGATTTTTGCTCTAATTAGTTCGCTGATTCTTTCTCGCACTATCCTACGCTCTTCCTCACTAAGTCTATAAGGGCTTCTTTGGACGGTGACGTTGGGGTCGATTAACCGTATTTCTAACTGACCAGTACTCACGCGCGCCCGTGGGAAGCCCGTAATAAACGAATCTTTGAATTTTTCAAGAATGGAGATCAGTCGACTCTTGTCGTTACCAACTAAGTCAGTGTCTACCTCGTTAAGATTGATATCGTGCTCCGCGACTTCGTTACAGGCATTAATTGTCTTCGTCCTACAAATAGCAAGACTGTTTGGTGTAATATTGATTTCGAACCCTTGGCCTAAAATTTCGCGACCAACCATGATATCATATTTCAAGTAATTATCGGCAAGGACATGAAAAGTTATCTCCAATGTAAAACCACTAATACATACAGTGGACGAAATCTGGGACGTACTATTAATACAAGTGTTTCCTATTCCTCGCATTACTACCGTGCCGGACGTTCTTTTGCCAGAAAACTTTGGGGCAACAGATTCTTTAATTAGCGAGCATTCGGCTCCGGAATCGAAGTGAAATAGGAACGATTCACCCCGATGGCTTAGTCTACCGGTTGGAGACTCCACCACGCAGGAGTCGACTTGACGTTCGCTATTGGGGTTCGTTTTTTTGTTCCGCAGTAGTGGACAGTCAGGTGCGATGTCGCCCTCCGCGCGGCACCTGAAACAGGACACCTTTGACGATGTAGCTGGTCGGCTCCCTTCCGGGAGTTGTGTATACTTGCGCTTTTCGACCCGCATCTTCTGACGGCACTCGGTTTTTTTATGTCCGTGAATACCACAGTACAGGCACCTAACCCGATGGTACGGCATTTTGCGTCTTTTGGCTTCGGGACCCTCTGATGAATTTCCCGGCGACGACATCGGTTCCTCCTCGTAAGAGAAAGCTCTCATTTCATTTAGAAATTGGTCCGCCGTCCTTATGTCGCTCGTGAGCGCCAATCGTTTGAAGCGTAGGTCGTGAGAGCTCAGCAGATAGAGAGCGGTGGCGTTGACTGCTTCTTCCTTTGTTAAATGTCGCCACTTCGTATTCAGGAGGAAACGGATACGACTACCAAATGCTCCTAGGGATTCGTTCTCCCGTCGTTGTTCCGTGGACAACTTTATTACCAATGACGATGCTGTCTCCCGGCCCCCGAAATGCGCGATGAATTGTTCCTTCAGCCTTGGCCAGGTAATCTCTCCACCGTTCATTACTTGCGTAATCCAGTGCGCCGCGGAGCCCTCCAAAATACGATTCAAGGAGGAGTATAGCTCGCCGTCCCGTAGAGGGTTGTCCTTCATGAGTAAGCTAACGCCTGTGCACCAGGCGGCCGGATCGGCGCCCGCGACTTCGGGGTTGAAACGTGGTAGCGAAAGTCTTCTTCGTTTCGTACTCCTCTCTTTTTGTTTTAACGATCGAAGGAGATCACGCACCAGGGCCGTATGTTCCCGTAGCGGCATAACCGGTTCGTATCCCACTTCTGATGTCGGGGAACCGTCGTGATGAGGTCCCGAGTCGTCATCGGAGGAGAGATATTGGGCGCTCAATGATTCTTCACTGGAACTATGCATCCTTCTTATACAATCGAGGTGACGTCTATTCGTACGAGTAGGGGTTTTTACAGAGTTATTAAGCACTCGTGGCGGTTCGACACTGGTGACAATGGTCCAGGGTCCTATAACGAATCCGCGGTCAACGGGATAACAGGTGTATGTTCTCACAAGCTCTAAGTTCACTGATCACAAATACGCTATTCCTCCTCGTCGAAGGAGATCGCACGAAAGAATGAGTCCTCCGTCGCGCTGATGCCACCGAGGAAAACTATGACGGGGTGTGTCTAAGAGCACGAGATCATCGGATTCGTGGAGCGACGCCTTCGTTCAGAGGATAAGGGAAATTGACGTTGCTGTTAATTGGTCAATTTCCACGTCTATGGTTAGAAAGGATGCTAGCCGCTCTTGAGGAAAAGTTGCTAACGGGGAGCCTCGTTCGAGAGAAAGTAGGTTTCCCCCGTAGTTGGGACAAAGACTGTTTTTCTGTTTGAAGGACCTTTAGTTAGCTAAATCTTAAGATTTACAACGGGTCCTTAGGCTAGCTGAACATGTACTGCGGAAACGCATCGACATCTGGCGACCATCTTACCCAGAGAACAGGGTCTGCGAGCCACAGGACAGAGACCGTTGAAATGTCTATTGCCAAGTATCGCTACAACTATTTCTTTTAAGGAGAGCTACACTGTTACTCCGTACCTTTGTTCATCCCTTGACCGCGGCTACGTTGGCGACTAGTTGTCGCCTCGATCCCAAGCTCATTGTCACGGATCCCAAATAAGTACAATCGGGTTGAATGACAATTGTTTAATTACGGCTATGGTAGAATCTAGATTACAATATTACGGGATTTTCCCAAAGTTCCAAAGGAAGGCTCCGGTGTTCCTTCATCTCCGACATATATATATATATATATATAATTAAATATATATATATAATTAAATATATATTTATATAATTATATATATATATAATAATTAAATATATATTTATATAATTATATATATATTATTATATATTTATATAATTATATATATATATAATTAAACGTAACACATTATAACAGAATATAATATAACGTAATACTATATGATGTAATGCGATTTAACGGAATATATTATAACATAATACATCGTGACGTAATATAATATTACGTAGAGTAATATGACGTAAACCTATATAACGTAATACATCATAGCGTGATATAATATAACATAATACATTATAACGTAACACATTATAAGGTAATACTACATAAGGTAATACTATATAACGTAATACATTATAACGTAATACTATATAAACTAATACATTATAATAATACTATAGTAATACATTATAAGGTAATAATTTACATCTCATCTTACTTAACAGAGGCTCGACCAGCACATGCGTGGTGCGGAGAGGGTGTTCCGTCGTTGATATTACATGAAGCACCCCCAATGCGTTTCGACGGGTGTCATACTGGAGAGTAGCTGAGGGGGTTGAGGCTCTCTCAGACCACCTCTATATATTCATGGAGGTTGGGCCGGAGACAATGTACGCGGGAGAGGCTATCCGGGCAATGGAACGCCCCCGACAGCCACAAAAATGGCTCATCAAGGATAGAGACAGCGAGATGCTCCAGACAGCAGCCATTCTAGCGGCCTGAAACTGGGACGCCCGTAGAAAGAAGACAAGCGTGGACGAGAAGGCGGAGAACCTTCGCCGAGACATGAACGCGGCATGTGATACGTCGATGCCGCGCTCCGTGTCTGGTGCTAGACGGCATCATGACGAGGAAGAGATCTCCCTCTGCCACGAGGCATATAGAAGGGCGCGACACATTTTACAGCAGACGATCAACAACGCTAAAGCCCAATCCCGGATGGACCTCGTTCAGTCAGTCGATTCCGACTCGTAGATGCGTGGAAAACGCAATATTATATAACGTAATACATTATAACAGAATATGATATAACATAATACTATATAACGTACTATAATATAACGTAACTATATAATGTAATAGATTATAAGGTAATAAATTATAACGTAATACATTATAATCAAATATTATATAACGTTATACATTATAAAGTAATACCATGTAACGCAATATATTTTAACGTAATATAATATAACGTTTTATCGTATAATGTAACGTAATATAATATAATGTAATATGATATAACATAACACAATATGACGTAATATAATATAGGGTATTACTATGTATCTAAGCTGTAGAGCGTGAAAGCTGCCAACTGAATACCTGACGATTCGATCAACAGCTTGTTTACTTTCTAGACCAGCAACTTCTTCAGAACTCTCGACTAACGACCTCTACTGAAGACTGGTTACTGACAACTGCTGTGTTGATCCACTTGCTTCCCTTTACCACCTTTTGATATCCCCACTCTGCCTGTGTTTATATCCGTCCGCGATTATACCAACGTATTCTGCCCAGTATTTGAAGGAAGGGCAAAATGTAATGCAATATATTGTAATACAATATAACGTAGTATAATATAATGTAATATAGTGTAACGTAATATAACGTAATACTATACAACGTAATACTATATAAGGTAATACAATATAACGTAATACATTATAACGTAATATAATATAATGTAATATGGCAAATAATATAATATAACGTAATACATTATAAAGTAATATAAGGTAATACATTGTAACGTAATACATTATAAAGTATCATAATGTAATACGAACTATCGTCATTTTATATTGCTCTAATTATAACTATTACAGTCTGTTAAATCTTAACTGGTTACTCAAAATTTTCCCAATTTTCCTCACTCTGTGGTTAATAGTTTCTAATGAAAAAAAGTAGGCGAATATTTTTCAATTGTATCTTGACTAACCAGCAAGTTTTGGAACGAATTTATAGACTATAATGAGGACCAATTATTTCACGCAATTGAACGACGCTGAATCCTTTCTACATAGAAAATAATGTCCCTCTGCAAAAATCGTAGCGCGAGAGAATTCCAAGTTTTGACAATCCACCATTGATAGGAGCAGTTTTTTTCTTTTATTATTTCTTTTCTTTTATTATATTTTTTCTTCTATTTTAAACCAAAGCATAGGATAATTATAGGATGTTAATAATCTAGTCTGTCTGAATTTTTAGGTCCTGATACAGCGGATTACTGAACAAGGACGGATGCCTCCATCAGAAACATGGCGTGGCTAGTGTGTTTTCTTTTCTTTCTTTTTTGATTTTTTATTTTGTTTACGACGATTCGTCGCGATTCGTTTTAACAAGACAACCATCGATACCATAGGACTGCTCCTGAGATCTTCCCACGTCACCTCATTGTATTTGTTGCCCCGTATAGATTTCGCTTTATCCCTTCCACCATTCCCCTTATTTTACTTCTTCTTCCTCCCTCTTAATCCCACGGTGTGGGACGAAGATCTTTTGAGAGATCGATCGGTCGTTCGAACGATCGACGACTAACGACATTCACTGAATCGAATCACACGACTGGTTCGCTGTTTCACTATCTTCGTTCGAGATAAAAAGGAATCAACGCGAAGTGTATTCGTGTCGAATACCATCATGTTACCTCGATCAATCGTTGTACTATATTTATGTAAATTGTGCAAAATAAATTATTTGCAAAGTTTACTTTAAACCTCATTTCGAATTAGTCTACCCCTCGCTGCCTTTTGTAACAACTTTCGATCATCTTTCATTTAATAAGAATAAATAAATAGGATAGCAACCTTTGATCTTTTTTTAAACATCGTGTACAAAATTTCTGTTACACATGTAGAAGGTTGCTGAACGTATATTATCATAGGCTGATGTAATTGCGTTTTGCATGCATAACGTATGCAATAATTGACCATAATCCAGTGCCCCAAATGGCCTCGCATAAACGCAGTCCTCGACTCTCCATGCTACCGATGCTCCAGTGGAAAGGGAAATTTTGATAGCACACCATGTGGCCAACGTACAGCAGTAAACCATTCATACCTACGGATAATCGAATATAATCGTTTTTATATTTGTTGCAAAAGAGTGTTAAAACAATAAACAGGTTGCGCGACAACCAGAATTTTTCTTAATGCTATCTTTTAACAATCTAATAAAACGTTTATTGCCGCTATTACAAATTTATATATAAGTTATAGTACATTTAAATCGTTAATTAGAAAAATAGCTATTTGATATCTGTTGGCTAGTAAGACACTAACTGCTTTGAAAAGTGTATCGAAAATGGTAATGGTTTAAAAAACTACGTTTTTTCAGTAGCATTAATTCTTCAAACAGGTCTTAAATCAATTTGGCGCGAAACCAGTTTAGTGGTTGTGTAATCTCGTGAAAGTCTTACCAGGAATACGAAAAGGTCCACCGTTCCACACCTTGACGACATCTACGAGCAAGTAGCAGGCAGAAAGGAAAGCCAAGGAAAAAGACGTGGTTACGAATACGAATGACAGTGACCTGCATATATAACAGCAAATAAATACGGTTTTATAATGCAATTGATACGACGTTGTCCTTTTTTGGAAACGTACCATAATTTCTTGTTGACGGGAATTACGTTGGTAAAATGAAGAACGCATCCTACGCAACCAAAGAACGCAGCCCATGCTAACCATCTGATTACACGTTCTTTCCAGTCTTTGTAAGTCATCATGATTATGCCAGCGTGTAGGCCAAGAAAGACTTGGAACGCCGTTGTGAGGGTACCTTGATAAACATAGTATTTTGAAAATAATTACTTAGAAATGTCGAAAAGAAAGATGTCAAACGAATAATATTCGTTTCCACGTGAAGTAGGTTATTATGGAACTGTGAATTTTATCTCTCTGAAAAGTAAAATTGGAAAAAAGTTAAAAATTCTTCCTAATAAATTTAAATAAATTTGTGCAGTGTGAGATTTTGGAAAAGAAAAGTTAAGATAACAATTGAAAGTTTGCCGAATAAATTTTCACAGTTCTTTAATGGAAGACAGTGTACCTAGAATTCCTTCAGGATCGTACGGTCCAGATTTATAAACCGTAGCTGAATGGTGCAAATGAGCTTCTTTAAGTATTATTCTATCAATGTAGCCTGCTGCACCGCCCACACAGTCAAAGTATTTCGCGTCGTCGTGAAGACCACCGGGGCCAAGATATCCACTAAGAACAATCGCTTTTGATGCTTTCGTAAAGACACAACTGTCATTCATTAAATCATACGTACATACGTGGGACATCCTGGAACGTTTAAACAGAATGTTATGACGCAATGAGCGACCACAATCACGAGCATCACGCACCATTGAGGAAGAAGTAGAAGAAAATCTTGCACTTCTCGTAACATTGGAGACTATGAATGAAAGTGAAATATTTTGTAAATCGATGTTTGCGAAAAGATATATAAAAATATTTGATACTCTTACAGGGAGATACATACAGAAAATTTTCATTTATAAGTATGTATACACTTACTTGTACCTTGCTTGGTCTCCTCGGCATTAAAAGGAAATATAACAGAGCGACAACGAAATAAGTTATACCGAATCGTTGCAGAACACCGAATATGCGAATGGTTTCAAGCTGGCCACCCGTGCTCACCGTATTCAGAGACAACCCGATTAGAAATAAAAGTATGCTCCTCTGCCATATAAAAAAGTAAAATATAAATAAATATAAATAAATTAAGATTGAAATACAAAATAAAAATGTTAATTTGCATAAATTCTATATTTCCTACTACAACTGTTTGAATGCAAATTACATTCTAGCAGTTTTTCTCTGCAACTGTCCGAATGAAAATTACATCCTATATTTTCACCTGCAACTGTTTCAGTGCAAATTAAATTTTATATTTATCTGTGAAATTGTTATCAATTACTTTGACGATTCCATATAATATCTGGTGTTTCGGTGTCATGCGCTTCATCTGACTGGACATCGCTATGGGGATACACACGCCCATGATCCATATAAAGCAAGGGAACAACAAATCTCCCGGAAGTAACCCATTCCAAGTCGCATGCCCAAGAGTCCTATAACCACCCGATCCATCGTTCACGAATATCATCAACAACGTACTGGCCCTGTAACATTAAACTTTTCTTAAATACTATAATATTTTATATAGAGCGAGTTTATTAAAAGAGAAATAAATATTATAGAAACATTTACCCCCGCACCGTGTCAATCGCCTTCACTCGACGTTTCGCGGGTTCCTTCATCGCGCCATCATCCACCTGACTTTTCATATATTTCTTCCTGCATACGTGCCACAGTGATTTCAAGCCAGACAGACCAAATAAAACGAGTAACAATACTCCAAAAATAACAAGAAGCTCTGAAAAAATTACACCTCTATCAACAAGATCGTTGAACTCTATTTTGCTGTAATCTCTTCTACAATCAAGTTGCTATCGTACATCTTAATAAATTAAGTCAGATATAACATGACTGTTATCTACAACCATGCGGTAAATATTTATAATCATCGAACGAATCTGATATTTCGATTCAAATAAATAAGATCTGGATAAATTCTAAACACAGATTTATACATATAACAATTACTGGTTATTTTTCAACTTTTATTAGAAATTCTATTTGATGCAGGGAGCCTTGCCTGTATAAGGATAAGTTGGCGCGTTCAGAATCTTTATATCGCAGCTTCGATTTAATATAGAAAGTTCGTACACACCGAACTGTCCCAGGTTCGGAGTCAGTTCACAGATCACGTCGCTGAAATGCGAAAAAAATGTAAATCGTATAAAACTGGACGGCGTTAACTTTAAAACACGTTATATCGTGATACTTCTTTCGGTCAACCAAATGTACCTGGTATTTTTAGCGGATATAAATTCGTTGGGATCCTCGGCATCCAGTACTCTCAAGCTCGTGGATCGAATAGTATCGATCGTCACGCTGGAAGTCCAATTTACTACGATCTGCTTGATCCTAGTATATGGGCACTGTAACGAGATTATTCTCTGTGGTATAACTACATTTTTATAGAGAAAAATATAGGTCTCGATTAAAGAAGTTGATTAATTTCAAAATTTAACATTGAAAGGTTATCTAACTAACTAGATTTATTAATTCACCCTCTATACCACAAGTATCACACCAATAAATTATTTCACTCGTGTAACATTACGGCATAATAAATCGAAAATGAAAAAGAATTCGAAGAATAGGTCTCGATTAAAGAAGTTGATTAGTTTCAAAATTCGAACATTAAAAGGTTATCGAACTAACTGGATTTATTAATTCACCTTGTATACCACAAGTATCACGCCAATAAATTATTTCACTCGTGTAACGTTACGGCATAATAAATCGAAAATGAAAAAGGATTCGAAGAATAGGTCTCGATTAAAGAAGTTGATTAATTTCAAAATTCGAACATTAAAAGGTTATCTAACTAACTGGATTTATTAATTCATCCTGTATACCACAAGTATCACACCAATAAATTATTTCATTCGTGTAACGTTACGATGTAGTAAATCGAAAATGAAAAAGGATTCAAAGAATGAAAGAAAAAAGAAAACTAACCCTCAACGCTCAAGTGTGCATCTCAAGCACCACCGATGTGCAGCGCTCTTCTCTTTAAAATCTGACAGTTAACACTTTACTGACCGCTATCGGTTCAACAGTATACGCACGTCCGACCGGCAGCTTAGGCGCAGATTCACCCTGGCACCGGCTCTGTTTCGGTTTGGACTCTCCAATACCATTCTTTTTGTTCATCGCGAACGGTAAGTTTTTCAAATTAGTATAAAACTGTGGAAGCTTACAAAGCAACGCAACTGTCGCAACTAATCAAGATACCTTAGTACTAAATGACAAATTACTGCTCAAATAATGAGAAAGATTGTCGGCGACAAAAAAAACCGATTAATAGGTTATCAGTAGGTAAGTGTCGGCGACAAAAAGCCGATTAATAGACTATCAATCGGTAAAGTGTTAAAAACTTGCAAGTCGAAGTATGATGAGAATAAGTTAGAGTTACCGGTTGATATTCACAATTGAAAGTCGAAGCATTAAGGGTTAACTTCTTCGTCTGTATCGTAAAAAATATATTACTGAACAGTGGATTTTTATGCAAATTCATATTTTGCTGAGCGCAATTAGAAAAGTGGAACCCTAATACCGATTTTTTCATTCTGTAAATATTATGACGATTAATTTACTATAGATGTTTTCCATGTGTTTGCGTATTTCAATTTAGAAATGTATAAACATGTGCAGTCTAATTGTTCTAAAAAATGCTCTTTAACTTCAAATTTAACCAATAATCATGGTTACCTGTGACTCCAATCAACATTTGAACGCGTTCTTGGAATATTCGTAGGAAACGGTATTGCACAGAACCAGGCAAAAGTATGCAAAGCACGAAAAAACATAAAAAGAGCGTGTCCTTGCATGACTCACCAGCGCGCAATCCGCGGAAAGCAGGTAGAGCCAGGCGTTCGAATCTTCTGTGCGTAAGTTGATACAAGCCTCGTCGTATCCAAGGGTATCCTGATCACAGATCCACTCATCCATTGTCTCCATGTCACGCCGAACCGAGAATAAACGCTGGGTAAGGAAGAACTCGCAATGCACGCTTCGAAAGTCGCGCGAGGAATCACGGCTGATAACTAGATTTAACACGCATCCTTAATTTGAGAGAAATGTTTACAACACGTTCCATATACGGTGACCGGGAAAGTGGAACGCTAAAAACCGAATTTTTACCATGAGTTCTTCTGCCATTTATGGTATGATAATAAAGTATCTAGATGAAATAAAAATTTTTTAAAAGTTTTTACGCGGAATAGGAAGTTTTTACGGAGAATATTTGAATTTTCGCTTGAATCCATGAAATTTGAATTTCTTGATTAATTTCTTGACGAGCCAAAGAATTATTTCCGAACTATAATTTGATATTTATATACATAAAATTGTTACTTTAAAGTCGTTGATATCGCGGAAATTTAATCTAAGAAGAATCCATATTCTATGGATAAAGAGCTTTTAGTGGTGGAAAGTTCACCGCTGTCTTTCGCATAATATTGCATCGTTATAAAATAACCGACACGCTATCACGTAAGTAATTTCTAGAGTACGTTTAAATACATTCATAAATATACTCCGTTTAAAGAAAGAGAAAAAGACAAGAAATTAATAGATAAATTACCTGGTATTGTTCTTCAGAATCACAAGTAGATGCGCATTACAAATACTAGGACCTCAGGAAGGAAAAATGTCGAGCAGTCGTCAGGGGACGAAAAGCAAAGAACAATCGGTGCTTCTCAACACAAAATAGTTAATACAAGGTATATAACAAGTTAGCTGGATAATTCGCAATAATGATCGCGGCTCTAACGGTATATTACCACATATGCATATATATATCGACGTTCGGTCAGAAAATGTCTCCACGATCAAATATTGCGCGGACGCGGTTTAATCGGCGCGAGTTGGAACGAGAGTGGTGCGACAGCTTTTTAATATCGCGCCGTGTGCTAGCGAACAGACAGCCGGCTCGAGTCGTCACGAATCACGTGGGTGCATCGACTGACATTTCACCTGGCATTCAGCAGGAATTTTACCTGGCCACTAACCGAGCCATCGTGATCTCCTGCATACAGTATCGGCCGCCTTGAACCAGACTTTTTATCCGACGGGCTTTGGAACGTGTTTACCGATCATCGCTCAGCGCCTTATGGTCTGCGAGATCGATGTAATTCTCGTTCGTAACAGATGTTCCATGTAACGGAACTTCTTGTAGGATATTTTATGAGATTCTATGATCGGTGCAATTGAGTAGCGGTTTTTAGTACTTTCTAATACGGTTCGATTGAAATTGAAATAATTTGAAAATTAAGAAATAATTGAAATAATACGAAAAATCGATTTATACGCAGAGGAGATTTTCTCTTCCTGGCTTCTGCTTTTTTAAGCTAAGTTTAACGGGATCGAATGAAAAAATGTATAGCGAAACGTGAGGCAATATCATTCTGGTATCATACAATCGGAGATAGGCAACCTTGGACAGGTGAAAATCGACACACACATTGACCTGAATTGGAGAACTCGATAAAAGGGACTTGAAACGTATGAAAATCGATAAAGCCTTAACATGCGATGAACTTAAATTGAATGAAATCATTGAGGTCACTTGATTCCTATACTATTATCAGGAATATTATTTGAAGTACAGGTAAAAGTATTTATTCGTATTATCACAATTGCTGATAAATTTAATTGATTAATTGATAGATATGTCGATAATAATACAATCGCAGATGAGATATAACATGGAACATGCACCTAATATTCGATGCATAACGAATTTTTGTATATTATTCCAATGATCGTCTAATTTAAAAAGGTACTCCCGAACTAATGGAAAGCATGACGTGCACAAATGGGAAAGATTGTAATTTTCAAGTTCCTTTATTTTGAAGCTAATTAAAATACTTTGACATATATATAACATCAAGTAATGATTCAAATAAATAAGTGCCATTAAATACGTACGAACTGAGCAAATTATAAAACAAATTTGATATGTGCAGTTCGGTAGACTCACTAGCATAAACGTTTCGAAATCCATAACTTCATAAATGTAGTCATTTTTTAATCAATTACAAAGATAACAATTAGTATCGAAAAACTTTCAATGTCACACAAACAAACCTTTTCCTTAAGATGAGTATATTGGTCATCTATCTCGTGTTATCCATGTACATTACAATTTATAAATAACAGCAGACATATGTGGCCACTTGTTTAACTTGTTCGAAATTCCTTTTTCTTCAGATTTACATCCATATAAATATTTACGGCGCGATGATGTGTATGATTCGATGACTGCGACTCCGTCAAGATTATTTATTACAATTCGCCATATGTGACAATAAATTCATGCATAGCTAATGCTTTCCTCTCTTTAGCTTGAACTATATTCAAACACATTTTTTACAAGAGAAAGATAATATACGAATAGATATACGTCACAAATACTAGGTTTTTTGTTTGCTTGCAATGTGTCGTGTATTTTTCATAGTAACAGAAGGAATGTAACTAGTATAATATTGTGTCTGTGGAATTTTTAACATTAATAATTCTTTATATTAATAATAGTAATCGTCGACATGTAATACTGTGAATAAGATTGGATTTTATACAAAAGAAAAAGGTGGTTCGCACAAATTTCGCAATTATCGGAAATATAACTTAGGCCTTATAAAGTGGGTGTGCATTTCTTATTTTCTTTTCTTTTTCCCAATTTGTCCTTGCTTAAAACAAATGCATGCAATAATTTTATTTATTTCTTCCTAACATTAATGATCTTAGTGCACATTATATAATTTATATTCTTTCGTTTCCACATAATTTAACGAGTTTTCTACCTTTATGATCTAGATCCTTTTCGTGTACAAGCAATTTTAATATTGCAATAATATATTTATCAAAATCGCCAAAATCATCACATACTAACATCTATTATTATACCCAGTAAATAGCACAGCAAGATTTTAAATAAATTGTTAACAGCCAAAAGTGATGATCTATCATTATACCCAATAAATAGTATAGCAAGATTTTAAATAAATTATTAACTGCCAAATATTAATCGATGTTTATAAATAATTGGAAATACTTAATCTTCAAAATTAATGTTTGCCACTAACTATGCCACCCAGCTGTTCCTCTGCGTGTCGTAGCGACGATACATAGATAATTCTGACTAGCAATGCATATAAATTAATCAATATATTGGATATATTAGATTATATTATAAAATTGCACTGTTCAGTCTAAAGAATTTAAGAAATATGTTAGATTAACTAAATTAAATATGATATTAATATTGTATGTTGGAATTCCTCATACATGCTATTAAAATCAATTTACAATTTAAGTTGGAACAAACAGCTTAAATGGCCTATGTAAAATTTCATGATGGATCAAGAAGAATATCTTTTATAAATTTTGATGCGAATATATAGAATAGAATTACGCACAGGTATTATACTTGATATTCTTCATTTCATCCAATAGTAACTACACACGTGTAAATACAATATACACCTATCTACAACAAAATTCTATTCAAAAACGTAGCGCCGCTATGCGCCTTGCAAATCTTGTACCCTCTTACATGAGGGCGTTTCGATATTTCTAGCTTTGGAAAATAATTCTTGATCTCCAAAGTTTCTTGCTTTCCACATCATCGTTTCCCCTAAGGATTAAAGAAACGATATATCCAAAGTATAAAGACATATCCTTTGACTATTAAGTTAAGTCTTTTTTTACAGTCTGTCACACAAAAGTATACCGGTGATATCTACGAAAATTGATACCTAATGTGGGGAAAAGTGTAATAATCTAAGTTTTCTGGAATACGCAGTGGCTTATAATATCTTGGTCTTAGTACCTTTTATGACAACGAATAGAAATACAACATATATATCCGAAAAATGAGTACTGCGTACGCGATACGTTTTGAAGCGATCTTTTTGTTTCCATTGTGCTGGGCTGGCCACCACAGTCATCTAATGCAAGTCCTATAGAAAATATGTAGTCCTCTATGAAAAACAAACTAAAGGGAGAACGCATATTAAAGATAAGAATCTCAATGGCCCGCGTTCGAAGAACATGGAGTTCACTACCAGTCCCATACGCCAAAAGATTAATAGAAAGCATACCGAAACGTCAGGCTATAATCGATAGTGGAGAAAATTGGATCCATTATTAAATAAAAACAAAATAGTTGTACTTTTGATCCATACTAAATTTATCACAAACAAATTAATATTTGTAGAGATATCGTCGGCATACTCTTGTGTGACAGACTATTATTTCTAAGAACTACACGTAGTTTGCTACTCTGAGACATTTAATAATCAATTGAGTAAAATACTTACTATAATTTTTCTCTCTAAAACAGGCATGTCTCAAATTATGCAGGTACTCTTCTTCAACAGAAATTTCTAGCCTACGTAAACTGCCTTGATATTCAGTATGAAAGTTTTCTTTCACATAGTAGGGCACCCTTAATCCTTGAGTTGTTCTCAATACAGAATATTTTCTGTGCACAAATTTAAAATTTGCATATAATCGCATTCATACAAGTCAATCGTTCTCTTTAAAATATACCAGAGATAGAAGCCAAAAAATAAAGCGTAAATAATAAAATTGAAACATTCCATAAAATTATCAATTTAAACTAATTTATTCGTCATTATTTGTCATAAATGTATTTGTCGCGAATTATGAATACACTTACGCGTTAGAATGTAAGCTATATACAGGATCTGATATAAAGAAACTGCTCATCATAGTTAACAATATTAATAACAGCACAGGCAACATTTGAAGGAATGTAGTATATCCATTTGCTTGCTAAAAATCATAATATTTATTTAAAAAAGCATGATTTGATTGAAAAAGAAATTGTAATTACTATATTTTAAATATATTAAATTACTATATTTTTCCTTCATACCTGAGAATGAACATGTTGAGCTTGTGCTTCTTGTTGTCTTGCCCACCTTCCAGAGCGTCTCATATAAAATTCTTGCTGTGGAAACCCACCTCCAAAGAACATACTGAACAATTCTTCTGCTGTTATATCAGCTAGAAAAAATGATTTAATCAGTATATATGTTTTAATAAATATTGATAAATTATTATTATTGTTCTTTGTTTATCATAGTGAGGCTCAAAGCTTATTACAATCTCTGTTACAAACTTATTAATAATAATTTTAATAATAAATGGTGATAAATGTATCTAATAAATTTATGATAGATAATTATGATAAAAAAATAAATATTGGACAAAAGATATAATATGTACCTTCAAATCCCCTTGTATAATTGTAATGTGAATGATTTTGGTGAGCTTGAGCACTTTGCATTCTTTCCTCCTCAGGGCCATACATGTCATACTGCTTTCTTTTTTCCACATCAGTGAGTATAGCGACAGCATTTCCAATGGCTAAACACAATATAAATTATACATATGTCACAATAAATACTATATATCAACACTATATGTCAACACTATATGTTATAATAAATCTGTCTCCAATATACTTTTATTATCCTTTTTAATTTACCTTTAAATGCTTCAGCAGCACCTGGTGCTTTATTTTTGTCTGGATGTAATTGAAGTGCCAATTTTTTATATGCCTTCTTAATATCACTATCAGTTGCATCTTTGCTTACACCCAAAATTTCATAATAATCTTTGCATTTCTTGATTCTACAAATAAATGAATTACACCAATATTAATGATAAAGTAACAAATCTTATTATTAGATCTCAAAATTTGTATTAAGATGATTTTAGAACTTTCTTTGACACAAGTACCTTTTAATATGTTCAAGCTGTTCTTTTGTATAATCATTAGAAACTTGAGTATGTGTATTTTCCTTAGGTGCAGTTTGACGTTTCCTAACTGTAGGTTCAGATTCAGACTTTTGTTGATTTTGTTTTGACATCATTGTCACTTTTGCCAATACATCTGTGAATGTATCATTAATTACAAGAAAATACCATATAGTTATACAAATTTCACTTAAACTCTTAATTTTCTGCTTACTCATACTACATTTCTCTCTTGATCAATATTCAGACACGCACGATTCATGGTGAATGAAAAGTTTTATTTTTGTGCAACTATAGAAACCATATTTCTTAAAGAATTCAATATAAACATTAAAATAATCTTTTTAAAAAAATGACTTAATCTTTAAAACGAAAAATACAACAGGGATCTCTTCCAAAATGTTATATAGTGTCAATGGTGTCAATAATTTAGTGGTTAGATGTAAATAAAATAAAGGAAAACTAAGAATTGATTAAGCTATTTTATAGAAGCTGACGTGGGTTTTTCCCACCTTACCTTCTGCTTTTTTTGTTGGGTAAAGTTTCTGTGCTTTACGTACAAATTTTTCCGCCTCTTCGTATCTTTTCTCCCGTAGATATCGTTCTGCGAGTTCCATACACCGCTCAGCCTCATCTTTATTGCTATCCATGATTTTTCTTAAAGGCCGAATTAAACTTTACCTTAAACACAATGACGGGGCAGAATAGTAAATAAATTTAATCATACACTAATTCTCCGCCATAGCAATTTAATAAGTTGCGTCATGAACACGCTATGAAGTAGAGCATTCCACTACCATCCCTACATATACTGGTATAAGTGACGACACATTTCACAGGCGCTACTTATAATAATTATTGTTTATATTCACGGAGCTGGATAATTTAACTCTAAAATCAACCAATCAGAATGTTTCCCATCGATTAACTAAAATTTTTATAATTCAAAAATGTTCTGTTAACAATAACATAAACCGACCTACATAAAGAAGTAAATAAAAATGTATTGAATAATTTTCTAAGACATAATATTACTTTTTGCAAATTATACGAAGTAATTGTTTTTATATAATTCAAAACTTTATTTTATCATAAATAATTTTTTTTATTTACAATAAGAATTTGTCAAAAAATATACCCTGATCGTATATGTTAGATTAAAATGTTACTGCCAAAGTGGCATCTCTAGTTTCTTTAGAATCAATGTATTTTCTATGTCATATTTGAAACCATTTGTGTATTATAAACTAATGTTATATAGTCAAGCATTAATTTAACATTATTATTCGTACAATTGCCAAACATTTATAAATTATTTCAGGTAATAGTTATCATATCTTTTATTTATTAAATGATATTTATTTATGATGCATTTTAACTGCAAGGTTATCTTTTAATATATTTTGAATTCTTCAAAATGTGAATTTATATTAGAAATAAATGAATATTCTTTAATAATTAGTTCTTAATTTTATATACATTTTCACATTTACAGAAAATGCTAGGTATAAGGCAATATGTACAACGATTCATATCAAACAAAATATTTAATGTAGATAACTCCAACTGTTTATCTAGTATACAACAAAGATCATACAATTGGTATAAAGATGAAGAAGAAGAATCAAATAAAGGATTCCTTAAATATAATAATGTTATTTTTCCTCCGCAAAAACCAGGTGAAGAGAAAAGACCAGGTGTAAGTTTATTTTATATTGTAAAATAATTCCATTTTATTAATTAAAATATAATTATTCAGTATATTTTTATATTTCACAGTATGTCTGCCATGTAAAAAAATTCATTAAATATAGTCCATTAAATATGTGGTATATTGCTTGTTTTGTAAGAGGTATGAGCGTAGATGAAGCTATTAAACAATTGAGTTTTTTGAAGAAGAAAGGTGCAGCCATAGCAAAAGAAGTTATTTTAGAGGCACAACGTATGGCTGTAGAGGAACATAATATTGAATTCAAAAGTAACTTATGGGTTGGTAAGTATATTGAAAAAGAAATCATAAAATGTTTTAAATATTTGTAATACTACAGTATTATAGATTTTCATTGTACTTTTCAGCCGAATCTTTTGCAACAAAGGCTCTGATAATAAAAGGCATACGACGTCATGCTAGAGGAAGGGTAGGACTAGTACATTACAGATATTGTCATTACTTTGTACGTTTAGAAGAAGGAAAACCACCAAAACATTATTATCAACCAGCACCTAAAACAGGCGAAGAATGGTTGGAAGAATGGATGGAACAGATGCGTACCCGCAAAATATATAATTCATTATAATGTACGCATATATAGTTATAAGTAAATAAATAATTATACATCATACTTTTTTCTGAGATTATGTACTTTGATTGGAGTTTAGATTAGGGTTTATTATTTCCAAATACAAATTTACGTGTTAAAGTTGGAGTTTATTTAAGAATAAGCGATTAATGTATATAGCAATCAAAAAGGCAAATACATATCAAATTCATTTTACAACTTTAACTTAGTTCTTCTCCAGTGACGCCGTTTGGCGTTGTACCTATAAAATGAATTATAATAATAATAAATAGTACAATGATTAAAGAGGAAAATACTAAAATACATATATTTTAATAATTCTTACCGGATAGTGTTGCCAGTACGCATTCTGACCCATTGTGGAATCGGCCTGTTTTGCTTTAACTTTTTGGCAAGCTTCCGCTTGATAATAAATGTTTTGTGAGCAGACTGAAACAGAACATGTAGTTTATGTATGTCTTAAATAAAATTTTCTAACACTTATTTACATATAATTAATAGGATGTGAAAAGAATTGTTAGATAACCTAAACCTTACCATCTTGCTCAAGCCACAATCAATGAAATGGTCGACAATTTTCCTGCGTGTTTCTAAACAGGGTTTTTACCAAACGAATGTCACTATATAAAAGTTACCAAGAATAATAAAATAAATACTAGATATAGGATCTTTATGGTACATTAAAAACAGATAAAAAATAAAAATAATATAATATGAAAAGTAATATCTAATATTAAAAAAAGAGCAAATATAACATAAAAAAATACAGTATCTAATAGATGTTTTAGAATATAATATTATTTCTTCATAGTTAAAAAATTTGTGAGTTTTCAAATTAGCAATGTTCGTTTTGACGCTTGAAAAAGACACATTTGCCATCTTATCTATAAAATTTAATATAGATATTAACTTAAAATATATTTACATTTTTTCATGATATATTTATAAAGTATATTTAATAACATATATTTCTATATAACAATTTTAATTTTAATAAATGAAGTATCAAATTTAACTTATTCAGTTTAGTTTAAATATCTAATCGAGTTATTTCAAAACATTATTACGTCACAGTTTGTATATCTTTTTTATCACTATATGTTTTATTGTTATTCCTCACTGGAACTTTGGACTTTATTGATACAAATTAGTTTTCACGATTTAGTTAATATATTGTTAAAAGAAATTGTTTAAAAATTATACTTGTCAAATATGTTCGCCACTTGTTTTAGAACGTTTCGAACTGGAAACAAAGTGAGTATTAGAAACTTATATTTCCTTGATGTTCGATTCTTTCAATGACCAACCAATTGATCGATACTTTTAAGTGATTTGGGTTAATAAGAAATAAAACTAATTTTTATTATACTTATAATATTTATCGAATCTTCTTCTATTGTATAAAAGATTTTTACTTATAAAGAATAATAATATTAATTAAAAATGTATTAATTTTATATGAAATCGCATATTTTTTGTAAAATAAAATTATATTAATTTAAAAATAAAAGCAAATGAGGTATTTAAAATGATATTATAAATTACTTGCTTCAAAAAGAATTAATATTTAAGGAACTTATTTATTATTTTAGTATGGATTATTGGCACGTTATGAATCCACATTAGTTATTGCAGAACATAATAATGAATCTCTAGCCCCTATCACTTGTAATACATTAAGTGCAGCAAAAAAAATTGGTGGTGATATAACAGTCTTAGTTGCTGGTACCAAATGTGATGCAGTTGCACAAAGTGTCAGTAAAGCTAATGGTGTATCCAAAGTTTTGGTGGCAGAGAACGACGCTTTTAAAGGATTTCTTCCAGAAGCACTAACGCCTCTTATCCTTGCTACTCAAAATGAGCATAAATTTACCCATATTTTAACTGGTGCTACTGCATTTGGTAAAGCACTATTGCCAAGAGTAAGTATCTAATTAGAAAGTCTGTTTTTTCTACCTTTAGATATATATTATTGTAGATAAAATGTATTTTTCAATTTGTTTGTATATAACTTTCATTTTTTAAGGTTGCAGCTAAATTAGATGTGTCTCCAATAAGTGATATTATTGGTATTAAAGCAGCAGATACATTCATCCGTACAATTTATGCAGGAAATGCAATTCAAACTTTAAAGTGCAAAGACAATATAAAGATAGTTTCAGTGAGAGGCACTGCATTCGAAGCAATACCTCTGGAAGGAGGCAGTGCCAAGTGTGAACCTGCACTAACTGGTGACTATAAATCACAATTGGCAGAATTCATTAAACAGGAGTTGTCTAAATCTGATAGACCAGAATTGACATCTGCAAAAATTGTTGTATCTGGAGGAAGAGGAATGAAGTCTGGCGATAACTTCAAATTATTATATAGTTTGGCAGATAAACTTAATGCTGCAGTTGGCGCTTCCCGTGCTGCTGTTGATGCTGGTTATGTGCCTAATGATTTGCAAGTGGGACAGACAGGAAAAATTGTTGCCCCAGTAAGCTTGACTTATAGTTATAGTCTATTATAACTGCTACAAAATTATTTATATTTCAATTCATATCTTTTAGAATCTATATATTGCTGTTGGTATCTCTGGAGCAATTCAGCATCTAGCTGGTATGAAAGATTCAAAAACGATTGTGGCAATTAACAAAGATCCAGAAGCACCAATCTTCCAAGTAGCTGATTATGGTTTAGTTGCTGATTTATTCAAGGCTGTTCCTGAACTTACAGAAAAATTGTAAATTTTAACAATATTTTTTAAGTACATTTTTTATACACATACACACATATATATATTCAAAAATATATTTATACAAAACGTTTATTAAAAATATAATTTTTTATAAATATTAAATTTATAACTATTTATTTTAGCTGTATATTAATAATCTAAGATTAAAATTGTATTATTTTTCCATTTATATAAATCAACAACATTTTAGGCTTTCCTATTGGAAACATAAAATATGATACTATAAAGTATTTTTGTGGATTTTATGACAAACTATTATGTATTCAGAGCATACATGAAAAGATGAAATTTCTCCAAATTTAGGGAGAAATATCTAATTAAAGCAATAATTTCGATAATATTTATTATTGAGCTTTCGACATTAGCGCCATAATAAGCTTCCCAATCAGGAAATGAGAGTGTACACGCTATGGTTCTGGTTGTTCCCGAGCTAGTGCTGCACCATGCGTCAATTGCTAAAGGTAGCCACACTAGCATATACAAGATCCTATAAAATTAGGAGTCTGTTTGGTGGCACGCTAGCATAGACAAGTTCCATGCTACAAGAACCTATTTAATTGTACGGTTCTGTGGGAAAATTCATATCTATTTTTCTATCCGGGATAAACAAGTATGAGAGTACCAAATCGCGCAATAATTAAACTAGTTGTAAGTTGCCTAGAAAAGAGAGATTGATTGTTTATTATATTTTTTTCAGACAAGAAAAGAGAATATTTTTTTCCAAACGATAATGGATCAGTTAATTCGTTGAGCCGTAAATAAATAATATGCAAAATTTTATGCCCAAATGTTTATTAGTTTTTCCAAAAAGCTATTTAACAACTGAAAAGTAGTCTTCGTTGCACACTCGTTATCTCCACGACGGAGAGAAGGTTCCCTTGACGCACTGAAAAGCTCGGCAGCCTGTCGACCCTCGAGTAGTGTAACATGATCCAATGTCAAATATTCATGAGACAATGTATCTAGGTATTAATTGAAAAGTGAAACCTCTTTCATTTTTTACTTTTTTTAAATTAAACTTTTACAAATGTGTTTGTGAGATGTTTCCGATTAAAACGAGTATAGAAATATGCGCCAAAATACATCGTGTTTGGTGTCATTTTAATCCGAAAAATGTAAGAAACATGTTGGTAAAAGTTTCATTGATCACAAATAAAAAATAAGAAAGCTTGATTTTTGAGTTGGAGGTCTCAGCTTATCGCAGCCTTTTGATATTTATTGATCGTTTCGATTCTCAGTTCCTATTTCTCTTTCATTTACATTGTCCTTCCCTACATTCGACACGTATAAGATCTCAGTTTCGAAAAATAGAATCGTTTCTACATCTCCAGTATTGCAACATTTGTGTTCCGATTTTTGTGCAATTATCAAATATTTTTTATATTATAAAAAAATTATACATACAACAATAATAACTGAGAAAGAATTGTGTCTGGGGATGAAATTCTGCCATTTTTTTAATTCAAAAATATACTTATGGCAGGGACATTTTAGCATTCTGATAATATCTTAGGATTTATAATAAAAAAATTACATAGTTTTTGTTACGCCACGAGGCTTTCCATGTATTCAAAATAACGGAACGAATCGACGTTTTTTAGAACTCGCTCTGTTTGTTGTTGACCGCTACATTGTATATTTGTCGGGCTGATCGAGACGACTCGCCCGCGACTCCACGATGGCACGAGCGACGGCCAGGAATAACGGCCCATGGAAAGCCTCGTGGCGTAACAGTTTTTTTTATTAAATATCTACTACCAACTACGCAGATAGTGGCAAGCAATATTATTCACAATGCAATAATAAAACTTTAGCCCTTTTTTATTACACTTTCATCAATATGTGATATTTTTCTAATTAAAATGTCACGAAACACGATACTGTAAGCGAATTTCAAGAGAATATAATCTGTTATTTATATAAACGCATTCTGATTTATCCGAAACGCCCCATTTATTCAGGTTGGTCTGGGATAGGAAAGTAGATATTTTTCTTACATCATATGATTTTTCGTAGGACCGTACAATTAAATAGGTTTTTGTAGCGTGGAACTCAATAGGTTCTTATCTATGCTAGCGTGTACCACCTTCAGTACTTGGCCGCTTGGAGCAGCATCTGTACTATAAAACAACTAGACTACGGGCGTGAACATTCTCATTTCCTCTCTGCTCTTTCATATTTAGTTCTGTGTACCTGCGTATGTATGTGTATGTATGGAATCGCTGCCATCTTTGTCATTTCTTGGCGTGGTGCATTGGCGTGTATGACCGGCTAGATCACTGATTTTTAAATATATAATCGTATTTATGTGTTTTGTGTCTATAGATGTGGAAATTCGATAATAAGTTTATCATGAGTATGGACAGTATCGAAAAATTGTACAAAAATTTTGGCATTTTGGCTGATGCCAAAGATAAATTGGCTGAGGTAATTGACGAGCTTGGTTATATTTAATAATCACGTTTACTTAATTCTAATATTTACAATTTTCTGTATTTGCAAGCATAAATAAAACTTTCTATTCCATTTATTTTAAAACATGCAAATATGTATATTAATTTCGTAAGCTTCAAGACAATTTAACAATGTTTTTACAATAGAAATGAGTCAATACTGTACATAAATAATTAAGCGAAGAAAGCGGTAAATGTTATGAATCTAAACGTTTTGTTTGTATGTTGCAGCATGAGAAAGAGTATTTAGAAATTCTAACAGCAGTGAAAGGATCACCGAAAGAAAAACGATTAGCATCGCAATTCATTGCAAGGTTTTTTAAATATTTTCCAAAATTAGCTGATCAGGCTATAGATGCTCATTTGGATCTATGTGAAGATGAAGATATGGCTGTATGTAGTATTTATATCACTTGACCACATATGCAAATACATACATATTTGTATTAAAGTCTCCATATAATGGAAATTTAATGATTTGATATATTGATATTTTCAGATAAGAAAACAAGCAATTAAAGATTTACCTGCATTATGTAAGGATAATAAAGAACATACAGCTAGAATTGCAGATATTTTAGCTCAATTACTTCAAGCTCAAGATCCATCTGAATTAGCTGTTGTTCATAATAGTGTTATGTCCCTTATGAAAACTGATCCAAGAGGTATAGAGTATATCATTGTTTGTTATAGATACATCACAATGTAATGATATTTTAATGAGGTATTAATTGTATTTAATATATTCTGTTCTCAAGGAACAATAAGTGGATTTTTTAGTCAAATCATCAATGGGGATGATGGAACACGGGAACGTTGCATTAAGTTTCTAGCAACAAAATTAAAAGCAATAGGTCATGACATTATTACTAAAGAACCAGAAGATCTTTTAATTTCGGAATGCAAGAAAGTGTTACAGGTATAATCTTTTTATCATAACAATAGAATTTTTTCTTTAATCATTGTTTATATAACACTTCCTTTTCCATAGGATGTTACTGCTGATGAATTTCATAGCATTATGGAAGTACTTGCATGGACTAGATTAGGTTCAACAATTAGTGGACAACAAGAATTAGTAGATATTACAGTTGAACAAGCTGAATTGTCTGAACCATTCAAGCATACTAATGTTGAACAATGGAACAGACTTGTACAATGTATTAAACATGCACTTCCATTCTTTAGTGTAAGCATACTTTAACTATATTTATATATCATTTTATGATTATTAATGAAAATTTATGTAATGTAATTTATTTCTTACAGTCTCAAATAGATTCATCACGATTCGTTTCTTATATTTGTGTACAAGTTTTACCACACCTTTCTTTAATTACTTCACCCAATGGAAGAGATGTACAATTGGAATTATTAAAGCTTCTTGCTGAATTAGCTGTATTTTGTGGAACAATTGATAAACCAGAAGAAAAAGTACAGCAACTTTATAATACTCTTATTGTAAGTAATAACATTATTTAGGAGCAAAAATTTATTTTATATGGAAAGTATTAATACTGTTTTAATATTTATAGACATATATGCCACTACCTCCAGTCACAGAAATAACTGAAGTACCAAAATTACAATTCAGTCATGTTGAGTGCCTTATGTATACTTTTCATAAACTGTGTAAACAAACTCCGGAATTTTTAATGAAAGATCCAGAACAGCTTAAGGAATTTAGATTAAGATTACAGTATTTTGCACGTGGCATTCAAGGTTATATAAAAAAATTACGGGAGGCAATTAGCGGCAAATCGGAAGAAGAGTTGAAGTCAGAGGAAAATCAATTAAAAGTTGTTGCTTTAAAAACGACAAATAATATTAATAGTTTAATCAAAGATCTGTTTCATTCGCCACCTAGTTTTAAAAGTATTATACATCTTTCATGGAAAACAACAGCTAATGATAAGAAGGTACGTATTAAAATAGTTATAAATTTTTTAGAAATGTGGTATTTTGAATACTGTAATACATTTTTTGTATCTTTTTCTAGAATGAAAAGCATTCGTCTGCTCAAAAAAGACATACGCCCATTACATTTGGAAATGACAGTAATTCAAATAAACGAAGTAAAGAAGATAAAAGTAAAAGAGAATTGTATACTCCACCTAGTGGAAAATACAGTTCAAACATATCATCAAATTATGGTAATTGAAGAAGCATTTTTATTTTATAAAATAATATTTAGAAATAAAATAAAGATGTATCTTTATATCTTTTGTTACAGGTCGAGGTAGATTTAGAGGAAATAGGTCAGGTGGTCGAGGTGGTTATAGACCAAGAGGTCGTGGAACATGGAGAAAAAATTTTTATTAATTATTTAATTACTGGAATTGTTGAAAAATGAAATAGTAAAAGCTCCAATAATATAAAAGACTAAACCAGTTCTGTAAAATGTACATATTAAGATGAAGGACTTAAAAGTGATTATTTACCGAAAGTGAATTTAAGAGAAGTGACAAAGGGAGAAATACAATTTTTTATCCTATAAATCTTAGTGTAAAAAAAGTGTTTTTTTTTGTGAAAGCTTTAAGTACATATACAAGTTTCAAATACAAAATTGTAAGAATTGATTGTTTACTAAACATAGTGATAATGCCAATAATGAAATATTGACATTTAAAGAAGAGAAGAGAACATCGCTGTGTAATGCTGTATTAATGGTGTTATGAGAACCTTTTTTTATATTCATTGTTAAATAACTGGAAAATACAATTTGAAGAAACCTGAGTTTACAAAAGTGAACAACTATGGAGAAAGAAGTGAAGAAAATGATATCATGAACTTGAAGAAGTGTTTATTACAAAAATTTTAAACCAGGTACCTTAACAGGCAATACAATATACACGAAATACTGAAGAGAAAATGGTGTGGCAACACAATACATGAACCATTTGAAGTATTTGAAGAAACATCAAACGTCACAAACAAAAAATTACATCTATTTGATACAGAATATTTACAAATTCATACTGTACAATGATTGGCTTGTGCTAGGACACTTGTGTTATACATATTTGCAAAAGACAGACAATATTTCTCTGCCATAACAATTTTGGATGTTAAAATAGTATCAAAATGTATTCCCCTATCTCCTAGTTCTTCCTAGTCCTTTCTCTCTTGATCATATCTCATTTCTTTTGTCAACAGGAAGTGCAGACCAGAGCAATCGGAGGGACAATGACAGAGTATCTAATTCTGAGAGAATAATGAAATCAAAGAAACTTAAAAACAGCTGTTGTTTTCTTAGATTCGAAATTAGTTATATTTATTGATTTCTGTGCTTCATTTATTAATTCTATGTTTGTATTATTATTAAGTGTTTACATATTTTTTTAACTGAATGGATGAATCTCCTATTAAAATGTCTAATTTAAGTACAAAAAGACATATCAAAATGATATAAAGATCAACATAAAATTATAAAATCGTTTACTAAATAACATAAATGAAACAAGTGATTTTTCAAGTCAAAAAGTTTCTTTGATTACATGAGTGAAGGTGTAATTTATTGTATACATTTTATCTTGCAGATGCTGTGCGGTGATTGCTGACTGAGGATGGGAAAGCAGAACAAAAATAATCATGTTTTGATTACAGGTTGTCCAGTAAGTCTAAGGTGGAGGCTCATAAGAAATGATTATAATGTACTTTTTTCAGGAACAAAGGTATGGTTGTATATTGTCTTTTATCTATATATTGATGGTAGCTGTTTTGTAAGGTGAGTTTCAAAACATATTGTGTCCTTTTCCTATCCACCATTGAATAAAACTTGTGTAATACTAATAATAATAATAATTCATGAATATATTATCATTTAATTTAATAAACAATACTATTGCATAATATATGTTGTATTTTTTATGCCCAATATCGAATGTCACTATATATGGCTAATTAAAAAGATTGTAAAAAATTTAGTTATTGAATATTTATACATGTTTGAATTAATATTTAATACAAATGTTTTGTGACTTGTTAATTATATAATTATATCAAATTTGCTCATGTATTAGTATATTGTAATATTCTAAACCTATTATTTCTGTTTATTATAATTTTAAATATGTAAATTTCACTTCAGTACATTGATTACACTATTAAAGAAATAAAAGATATTTAAACTGCAATGTGTTTTTTTAGTATATGCAATATATATATAATATTGTTCCTTGTCGTTTAATAAATAAACTATGTTTGTAGAATAGTTATTATTACAATGTATTTTACAAATATAATTACAATACTTTTTACAGCATCTTATAAGAAAAGAAATTCATTTAATACAATCCATTTGTTGAAATCATATCATCTATTGTCTTGCACATAATGCGATCACTTGGACTACATGGATCTGGAGTTTGTTGTTCAGAACCTAAATTATCAACAGATTCCATAGCATCTGTATTTATTGCTAATTTAGAATCTAATTCTGAAGTATCTGGTAACATTTGCAATGCATGTTGTAAAATTTCTTGAACCTGAGAAAATATGAGGATTTTAACTAAACATTGTATTGTCAAATGTACAAAAGATTAAAATTCGAGAACCATACTTTTTCTAAATGTTTCTGAAACCTAAGTGCTGTTTCTATACGTTGTCTGCGTTGCAATTCCATCATTACTCTTAGCGTTTCCCTTGCTTGATGTGGTCTGAATTCATTTAACAAGTGATGAATGTGAATAAATAGTAAACTGAGATCTTCCACCTAAAAACAATAAAAGAAACAGTGAGTATTTGCATTATATGCCAGGTCATTACATTAAGTATTTACCTTTTCAGCACGTCGTGGGCTGTCAGGACATTGTACGAGCAGATCTATCAAATCCAAGAAGTTAACAAGCAATGAATGATTCAATTTTTTCAACTCTCGTCGCCGATCGAAATGCTGAGGATATAACCTTTTAATTCCTTGAGCTTCGAGTGGTCTAATGATTGTATCGTCTGCGTTAAATACATTTCCAAACATCGAATAAGTATCGTGTATCGGTGGTGGTGGTCGTGGTGCTCTGCCTCGACGAACATTTTCGTCTGTGTACAAATTAATATATTGCACTGGAGGTAGGGGTAGCGAACTAACTTGTATCGCTTCTGGTGCTGCCATTTTTCACGTTAGATATTGGTATTCTTAATGAAAAAAATAAAAAGAAATTGCACTTAAGATGGGAGTCTTTCAAAAAATGCACAATAGGTTAGGTTTAACTAAAAGAAACACTGTTGTCAAACTGATCAGAACGTCCAAGTTAGTGCGCAGGTCCGTAATTTCGCGCGTAGTTATCACTTTTTTTCACACAATTCATATTCTGCTTATTTAATATTCGTAATAATAAAAAATAATAGTTTATAGTAATATTGCAAAATCAACGTTTATATATTGCAAAGTCGAACGACAGACTCTAGCTTCACACTCGATATAGTGATACTATACGTTAGGTTACATTAATACCATCTCACAATGTTTTCAACGAATTTCTCGATCGATACTTCTTTTTTTGTAAACATACGATCAATTAGAATATTTCTATACACGCTACACGGACTTTTCACTACGAATTAACAAGAGCTAAATATCGTGCAACTAAAACAAAACAACATGTAACGTAGCCTTCGAATCCGCCATCTTGTTTTTTTAAAATGAGTCAACAGGTATTCTCTGTTGGCCAGTTAATACGTTAATGCCAGCAGGACGTCGAACCCAGATTGGGGATTTTCGTTGTTTAACTAGCAAAACGAAAGAGCCGATCTGTGGATATTGTTTGTTTTCCATTTGGTAAATCATTCTCGCGGCGGCGCGATATTTCGGATAAATACTTTACTAACGTAGTGAGGTATTTCCTGCTATCTCGTGAATTTCCAACGTCTTCGTTTGACAGATTGTCGGTGTGTGTATGCGTTCGTTCCACGTGAATTCTTTGTTTAGGCACCGGTCATGTTTCTGACAAGCATTGAAATTGCGAGGTGGTAGCAGTACCCTAGTGCATGGTAAGTTGATTTTCTCATATGAATTTCGTGCGTATCAATACTATTTCGATTGAACTTTCACATAGAAATATTCATATAGCCGAGTGTCAGGATAACCACAAACTATCGCGTTGTCGTTGATCTCACTGTTCTGTTATTTTTGGCAATTTCGAAAGGAATGCCTCTGTGATTGCCCTCGTGTAATTAAATGCTTGTAAGGTGGTATAATTTTTTCGAAAAATCCTAAACCACGGTCAAAACAAAGAATAGAATTTGATTCAGAATTCGTGCATGGTTTGTATACAGGGTGGCCCATAAAACTAGCATCAGTTCAACATCTAAAAGTTGTGATGGATTTTGATCACCCTGGCTTCAAATTTTATACATTCTAAAGTTCTTTACATATATGTTAGAGTTCATTCTCATTGATTTTCTACAGAAAGTGAAGCGAGTGTTGACTTAAAAATTTCTAATAAAAACTTAGCACGACAAATAATTTACTTAAAAAATACACGCTTTTTGTTTAGATTACTCGCTTTAAATTATTGTTTCAAAAGCATTTGCAGTTTACTGTAAAACAGAGTAAGAGCGAAAAGCCAAAATGGCCGAAACTGATTGTATTTATAAACAATTTTATAAATAGATATATTTTATTGCTTGCAAATTTATAATAAAACATATACGTACACGTATATACAGTTAATGTTGTTATATATAGTATTAGGTTATATTTTTTCATCTAATCTTATTTTCTTTTCGTCAATATTGTCAATACAGTTCTTTTACTTTTCATTATATTTATTTTTTTATAATTTTATCTATTAGAATATTTTTATTTTGTAAATCTGTTATTAATTAATACGTTGATGTTTGTGTAAATAATTCTTCGAATGATTTTATTTAGCTTCTTTGTATAGTAACATAATTTAAAATTCTCTTCCACTTTATATAATAAGAAGATTATAATTTTTCCATATAAAAAAATCCTCCAGAGGTATTTAATAAGTAATTGTGACAGTTAATTGTACCAAAATAAACTTTTAGCAATTCAGTTTCCTTCGTTTAACGAAAGAGACAGTTATTCTGCGGTTTTGTCCAACGTATCGCAGTGTCTCATTCCTTTCCCATTTCCAAGAAGCGCGGAAAGCACGAAACGGAAATTCAAAGGACGTCGCGGTTTAGGCGGCGCCTTAAAATTTCAGAGACACGAGTTACAAAAGAACTTCAGTGGAAGTAGGCGGTCACCGAGGTTCGCTCGAGTGCTTCGTGTCAAGTGTTTGGTTCATGTTGGTATTTTGTCGAATCGTAACCAGTCCTATGCACTATGTGATAAATATGTATATTCTCATGTATACAAAATTGTATTCTTTCTCTTTCTAAATTGTATTCTATCGATTTTACTTCCTTTTATAAATTTCGATTAATTGTAATTAACTAAAGTTAAGAATAAGCGATATTGCAATATATATATATGTTTTTTTTCTAATTAGCTCGATAAGATAATTTTTATAAAGATAAATATTAAGGTACATTCAACTTCATTCTGAGCCTCTTCAAAATATCTATCTAAGATTAAAGAGAGACTATTAAGTCACTAGAAAAATTCTAGATAAATCTTAGTCTTTTGCAGAAATTCGGGACAAAAGGTTTGACGCAGACGTAAAACACGTGAATCGCACTTGTGCGCGTGCGCGCTCGCGATCGACGAATGCGTGTGAGTTGACACGCGTTTTCGCTTCGAATTGTCGATGGCGCGCGTTAGCTACTGTTTACGCTATTTATTTAGACTGCATCGTAGTTTTACGCCAAACAGATTTCGCGTTTTCTCTGTGAGCTTCCAATGGAAATCAATTGTGATTGTCGGTATAAACGCGACACAAATGTACCTTCGTATATTTTCATTTGTAAATGGATACGTTTTGAAAAAGTGAATCGATGATATACAGACAAAGGACTTTTTATTGTTTCATCTCGTAGATCAAATGGTACGAATGAATTTAAAGGCAGTGTTTTATTATTGTTGTATTTTAAGCAAGGAAAATGGAACAAATATTTCAAAGAAAAATAAGAACAAATTTATTCATTTATTTTATAGATCGAAATAGGTTGCTCTGTATAACTTTTCGCGGGATTAAAATGATTCAACCTGTGGGAAGTTGTTTGGTTCTTTAGTTCTCTTACAGCATCGAAAATGGTCTAGGCTTGTCTCGTGAGAACGCGGCCGAAGGTTTCAGCCTGTCTCTCTGGCTCTTTATTTTGAATGGAAATTCTTCGTGGTCGAGTCACCCTGGCTTTAATGGAGGTCCAGGATCCCTAAAACCTTTATATTTGGCTCACCAGGGTTTGAACATTCTTTCTCAGTTTTACGTTATTTTTGTTTTAAAGATATCACTGACTCATCTGTGATGAATATAAAACGTATTATCACGTGTGTAATATAATCTTTTCTTTATGCAATTGATATCATAATTCTATTTTTACTCTCCGATATGGTAATCTTATCTTCTTCTTTTTAACTTGGTGTACTCCAAATACAACCACTTGGTTTTGTATTGCATTGGCAACTAAGTGATTGCGGATTTTGCCATTAGGTGGTATTGACAAAGTCCGTAATCACTTAGTTGCCAACCTAGTTGATGTTATTTGTTCGTATCTACCTTGAATTATGTTTAAGCTACGTTCGATGGAATTCTTTGGGAATAAAAAGTATTCAGGCTGCAATTCAAACTATTCGGATAATTGAAAGTTCATCGCGCGACTCGCCTAATTGATCTTCGACCAAGTTAACTGCGAGAAACTCGAAGTTTCTACGGAACGTTGCAACGTTGTTTCATAGAAACGAAGAATTAAGTGTTTCTATCAGACTAAAGTAACTCGTAAGTGGCATTAACGATGCAGTTACCCACGACGAGTCTATACCACTTTATTGCATAAAATCACACTTCGAGTAAAATAATATTCAAAAATGTTCGCCACTTGCCTATGAAAATTGCCTAATTGATCATTTCGATTTATTCATTAATCGCCATTTACTTCATCATATATTCCATTTTGTTTTCGTGAAGCATTTCAAAGGAATAAAATCTACGCAGAAATTTCTTCCACCCGCTAAATATTGACTTGGCAACTAAGTGATTGCGGATTTTGTCATTAGGTGGTATTGACAAAACCCGCAATCACTTAGTTGCCAAGCCAATATTATAACCTGATATATGTATCTGAAATATTTTACATATTTTTGCATGTAACATGTGCTGTGCAGAATTTTGCATCTTTAAATTTCCACAATTTATTCATTAATTTTTTGTCAAATTTCCATCATTCTACTGAACCACGTTGATTCAGAAACCAGTGCTATTAAGGGGGTGCCCTGAATTAGAATGTTCTAAAACAGCGTCTTTTTGTGATTTTTTTTAGAAGGGAAAGAAAAAATGAAGTTATTGAATTTTAAGGTGTGGTTTTATATATATTTAACGAATGCAAAAAAATTTTGTTTAAAATAAAAAAAAATATTGTAACAGATTTTTAAGCCTATTTTCATGGGCTGCAGTTTCCATTCGGCGGGAAAGATCCACCTGGTAATTCTTGACTGAAAGAAAAAACCAGAAAAGTATTAAATTATTATATATTTTTCTTCTGGGTGAACTAAACAAAGGCAGAAAAAAAGTTTATTTAAATAATTGTTATAGCACCCTAAGGTTTATTTCTTTTTTTTGAACATTTTTTTTAAGTCCGCCAAAATTTTTAATTTCACATTCTTTTCTGCCTTTGTTTAATTCTCCCAGAAGAAAAATATATAATAATTTAATCCTGTTTTGGTTTTTTGTTTCAGTCAAGAATTACTAGGTGGATCTTCCCAGCCCATTGAAAACTGCAGTCCATGAAAATAGGCTTAAAAATCTGTTACAATATTTTTTTTATTTTACAAAAAATTTTTTTGTACTCGTTAAATATATATAAAACCACACCTCAAAATTCAGTAACTTCATTTTTTCTTTCTCTTCTGAAAAAAAACACAAAAAACGCTGTTTTAGGACATTCTAATTCAGGACACCCCGTTAAGCAATTCTCCATTTACTTGGTTCATTGTATCATTTGAAACAGAAACATCGATAACAATTTAATACTGTTTTCTGTTTACAGGGTGGCCCTCCATTGGGAATGGCGGGGAAAGATGGGAAGGCGGAGCCAAAAAGCGGGGACGTGGTGCGGCAAGGGTTCATGGTGAAGCGTTCGCAGAACAAGAAACGCTTCACACCAGTCAACTACAAACAACGTTGGTTCGTCTTGACGAGGCGCTACCTCGTCTACTACGACGGCGATGGAGAGGTACGTAACCGAGCTTTTTTTGTAATTTCAACATCGTCACACTCCGTCCACTTGTTTTTTGCTCTGTATTTTTTTCCCCATAGCTGCCCCATTAACGGCCTTTCTCTGTTGCCCCGAAAAAAACTTCTACTCCATTAGCGATCGAAGAAGAGGGTTTTCTCTTTGTAAATAAGCCGGTAACCAGATCGACAAATGAAATAGACAAGCAAAAAGTTTCACCGTGTAAATAGACCGCAAATATAGCTTGATAAATCGAGCAGACAGAAATTAAGCGATGAAAAACGTTCAAACGATATTTCGATGCAACCCCTCTTTTGGCGTTTCACTTAAAACTTGCCAGACACCCTTGTAACTTTAATTTACGACTTCAGGGGCTGATTAATACTTGGGACGACGGCAGCTATTGTTATTCCCTTTCCTCCCCTTCGTTCTAAACAGACACGAATTCTCATGGAACGGACAAACCAAGACTTTCGTTGAACAAAGTAGGTTCCAAGGTTTTCGAGACTGGTTCGCCAGGTTCCACTAATTTGCCTTTCAATTCGATATAAATACCTAACCGTGTTTGCAGCCTCGCCTTTTGGCCTGGTTTTCGTCGTGGTACCGATCATCGAGGATTGTGTTCGTCGAAACCAGGTCGACGTGTCTTTCCTCGGAACGAAAGGAGAGGAAAAAAGGGGAATCGGAGAAAGAAAATAAAACTCGTACGAACCGTATCGATGTAATTGCGAAGTCGAAGAAACGTACTCGACGATGCAATTTCTCATTCGATAATTGCTTCGAAATAGTCCGGATACACGGAGTCTCCAGCGATTTCCAGCGATCTTCAATGAATTTCCGTGGAATTCGTCGGCGGCGATTCAGAGAAATGAGACGAGACGAGGGTGCAGCGTGTGTTCACCTGTTTAACTCGTTGAAAACACGGAAACGATGGTTTCGAAGCTTTAGGGTGACAGAGAGCAGCCTTGAGGGGCGGTGAATAGAGCGAGACGGCGGGCAAAAGCCTTTAGACCGGAAAAAACTGAATGTGACATAGATTGGATGACGTTCGTTTTAAGGAAAAAAGGACGAACCATCTTAGCGTTTTGATTTAGCTCGAGAGAAAGTGCTCTTCTACGTGGCAATTTCTTTGCCCTTCGTTTTTACGTGCCGCTAGTTTCCTTCAATATCGCTCTTTAACACTTCCGATTGACTCGGCTTCGCCGTTTTAATCCTCATGAAAAAATGTTTTCAATTTGAGGAGGGACGAGGGTGTCTTTAACTTCTCGATGTTACGCTAAAAGTAGCAAAATTCAAGAAAACGAGGTCTAATTGGATGAAAAGGAGAATTGGAAAACGGATAAAAGAGTTAGAAAGTGGTATTAAAAAGTAGATTAAACAGTTCCCTGATCTGAGCCTGAGCGTCTGACCATGTAACGGCACGAGCCGAGATCGATTTGGTTCTGTTCCTTTCGTTTCGCCCCGTTCGCGATTCCTACCGGCAGCATTTTGCTGCAGCGTAAAATTCACGCGACGTGCAACGCACTAAGAGGCCGTCGGAATCGATAATTAACGATCCTGGAACATCATCAGTTGCGCGAGACTACAATTCACGGGAGAATTGATAGTGGGTGAAAATCAGCTGCGTTGAATCTCCCACTCGAACATTATTACGTTTTCAATCGAACGATTACCATAATTGTGGCTGATGCGTCCAAAATAGACAGGAATCTTTTGTTCATAAATTTCTTAAACTATTTTCTCCTCAAATTTTCCGTATCTTGCAATTTTTGATTCTCCTTATTTTATTGTAGCTAACATCTAGCCTTTATTCTTCTTTCAAGAGGAAGAAATAGATAAAGACATATATCTTTGCGTCGCATAGGGAATTTTCGTTATTATAAAAATATAATGTAGTTTGACGAATAATGTAGTTTGCGTTGTATAAGGAAGCTTGTAGAGCTTCCTCGTCTTGTCGTTTATTCTTATATATTTGCTTGGCAACTAAGTGATTGCGGACTTCGTCATTACCACCTAATGGCAAAAGCCGCAATCACTTAGTTGCCAACCCAATAGAAGAGACAAGGGATGAAAAGAACGATACTCGCGTCGAGTCCGATATCTCGGAAGAATTTTGAAAAGGGACGCGTATGAGAATGCAAATGACGGTAATAATAACGCTGAGTTTGCTAGCGGTACGCCTCGAATCAGGGCCAATTGCTTTATACACATTACCTTGCGCTTGACAAGCGCGCCACTAGCGTTCCGGACGCTAGACTCATCATATTATCTCTGCTCGGCCGATAAAAAGCCGCCTATTATTCCTTGTTTTCTCTGGTTACTTTAGATGCTTTGTTCATGATCAGGAGAAACGGTAGCAGAAAGCTTTCACGAGGAGCAGAAAGCATATGTACGTATACGTATTACACATAAAGATGTGGAGGGATTTTTAGTGTCAAGGTGCGATTAGTTGCGCGAAAGTACTTCTAAAAATATATTAAAGCAGCGAGTTTTCTTATTCGCTTGTGTTCTATTCGTTCTACCTAAGATATTTTGCTCTTGAGTATTTTTTTTTTAAACATCGATATCATAAATAAATCACTTGTGGCGTGGAAAAAAGGTAGCTTAGTATTAGTTTTTTTATTGGTTCATATTTTTATTCTTTTAGTTTTTAATGGTCGATCGTCTAACGAGCTACAAAGAAAGTTCTCAGCGTGAAACGAGAAAGCACACGATATATCATCATTATACTTTGTTAAAAGAAATCTCATTAGCTGGTATATATAGGCCGTGGCCAATAAAAATACATACGTTCGATTAAAACGTCTCTTCAGTCTTAGAACGTAGAATTGTAATCGAAGAGATTGCGCAAAATAAGCAGGCAGTTTTACTTTCCATTAATTTGAATAAATTAACAAAAACTAATTTAAAATCAAATCATTTCTTTGAAACGACCTATACATTTATACTCCACTGATATTAGTAGTAATCAATTTTTGCATATTAAACTCGTATATTCCTCTTCCCATAATTCCAATTTTGAATCGTAAATTCTACTTTTCTGTCTTATTATACATTTTTCAATTAGGATCTTCTCAACCTTTATGAACTGTCAGTTCTAGAAAACTTGAAGATCATTCGAACCTCAAAATGTTCGAATAAATGCGCTTACGTAACCCGGAAAGTAGGTAGAGACGCAAACATCCAGGAAACAGGCACCGCTTCCAATTCTCCGCAATAAATTACAAACCGAAAGATCAGCGCAATCGGCCACTGGACACTCGACCTGAACGAATGCCGTGGTGTGGCCATTTACAGATATAACCGGCAAAAGCAGGCTTCTCCCACTATCGCGATCATAGTCTAGACAACTTCTCTACGATCCTTATTCGATCTGTTTGGTTTTTTCTAAATGGATTTTTTTAGCCGCTCTCTCTTTTCCTCGTATCGAAAGTTTTCTTTATTTACCATCAAAGCTCGAACGCTCGGCGTATTTGGCTAAAAATTTATCTTTCGCAGCCAAAGCGCAAGTAGAACAATTGAATGAGAATGTTTTACGTTATTAATTGAAATTTTTTTTTAGTATACAAAGAATATAAAATAACGCACAGCTTTTTCCATCCCCTTTATATCCTCGTGCAATGTTCAGTAGCATTTCAATATTTTAACCATCCATTATTATCCCTGAAATCATCCACCATATTATCATTTGAAACACAATTTCAAAAAAACAGATCTCCTTTCTTCTCATAAATCTCTGCCCTTCTCTCGATATTATTTCTCATGAAACATCATCGCAGTATTTAACCACTGGTTCTTATCTCTTAAATTAAATCATCCATCATCTCATTATCTTTCATTATATTGTTTTCAACAAACGATTTAACAAAAATTTTCTTTTTTATCGTCGATCTTTACTTTTTACTACCTAGCAATTCACAAAATCATTTCCGTGAAATCTAGTCGCAGTAAGTTAATTATCCGTTCTTATCTCTCAAACCAGGTTATCCTTTCTTTATTATCAACTTTTATCCTTCTCCCTCAATTTACAAAATCATTTCCCATCAAACATCGAAGCTAATTGCGATATTTAACCATCTATACTCCGTATTTCTTAAACCAAATCATCTCTGTTCTCCTCTCGATACCATTCACAAAATTATTTCCCGCTAAACGTGAAATCTAATCGCGATATCATGACCATTCAGTTCCATCGCTTAAATCGAGTCAGCTATTACTTCGTTGCTCAGATATAACCACCGGAACCAGCAACCCTCTGTATCCTTCCCCCTTCTCCACCCTCTTATCCGGCCACGTAGCTTTCTTTAAAACACTTTAACTGCCACACCGAAATCACATGCTCCGCTGAGGACTCCACGAGAGTATTTTTATTATTCAAAGCATATAATGACAAAATAATAATAAATTGATGATGTAAGACAACATTCTTCGCAATGGACCGTTTATCTTATTGGTGGTCACCGGTGACCACCGTGGCGCGTTGGTAACAGTTGACAGCGACATATAACATGGCTTCCTTTATTCCAACAAACCATTCGCATTCGTTATTTCGTCGTAAGCAAACCATGTAGAAGATATTAGTAAACAGTATTATGATTATTTTTAAGATTCCGACGAAACATTTGGTTGAAATGGTAGAGGCCCGCAAAAAAAATTATGTTTATGATAAGGCAATGGTAGTGGTAGATTACAACAGAAGAAAATGTGCTGTAGATTTGTCAGATCAAATTGTTACGACCGTTCGCGAAGAGACGCGATGGCGACAGGCGTAAATTTTCGCTACGATAATACAACTAGTTTATTATTATAATTGCACTCGACGTATTCGTTTGACTAAGCGACCTTGATTTTATTTCTCTGAATCTCTCGATGCATTCGGTTTGAATCTTCGCATGAAACTGACTGCCCTTCGATTTCTTCCTTCGTCTTCTCTTNGGAGACGACCCCCACCACGCTCCGGCCTCGCAACCGTTCGCATCTATGATCACGTATGCCATCTTTTTTGTGTAGGTAAAATAACAGACCGAAGGCGAATCGATGTTTTTAAGAACTCGCTGCTTGACGACAACTAAGCGCTTATTGCTATGTTGTGTATATCTCGCCGGTCATGTAAGACGATATGTCTTCGACACTGTGGTACCAAGGGAGACGGTTAAGAACACGGCCTATAGTAAGCCTCGGGGCGTAACACAAATTATAGCATATTTTACCACATAGAAGAACCACCAAGTGATATATAAAATTAGCTTCAGAGTTACTGTTAAATACATCAATTTCAAACGCAATGATACTCTACAAACAAGCAAGAAAAACAAAAATCAAGGTATCAGATTTTAGAATGGCACTCGCGATGCACCTTACACAGTGCCATTCACCAGAGCAGTGAAATATACTTATTCGACAAAGATTGCGGCACGAAATGCAGAAGAAAGAAGGGCAAGCGTACCTGGCACGAAAATTTTGCAGAGAGTGCTATAAAAAAAAATGTTAAACAGTTAGGATCAAAAATTGCTAAGAATCGGACCAAAAGGTGGCCACCTATCGTCCAGATTGTATTGATGAGCCACATTTATGTTTAAAGTGTTTCATCACAGTGCACCGTTATATGCAACATTTGTTCTCTTTTTTTTATTGATGTTCTAATAGAAATGTTTAATTGTTCAATATGACACTTTTTATTACAAAGTATCTTCTATTTATCGGTTATATTCAAATTGCCCTAACTGTCAATTTTCATTCAATTTTTGCAATTGTAAAAAGTTGAAGCCCTCCGGTCACCAATGACCACCGTGGCGTCACAGGAGAAAACGTGGCCGGTCATATATGATCCATCGTGGCAGTCTAAGTGTTAACAGTAACAGTTAGCTGCGTAGAGGTACGCAGCCCGTTAGCTGGTAGGCAAGCCAGCCTGTTTCGATGGCAGGGGCTGCTTAGGGGTGGATATAACGTGCTCGTAGACCATGTGTAAAATTGGCAGCGCAGGCGCCCCAGGGCCGCCACCGCCACCTTCTCTTCATCCTTTCTTCCGCCGTGAGTTCCTGATGCTGCTCCGCGGCTCAGTCAGTGGTCGTCATCGGGATCGCTCTTTGCTGCTCGCCAGCATCTACGATATATCTGAACATACATAGAAGCGTACCAAAGTCAGTCAATTCCATTCTTTCATTTTGGTGTTCGGCTGATTTCAAACAAGAAGCTCTGTCTCCAAGAGTAATTAATCCGTGTAATTTCCGTATTTCGAAATATACATCGATACTCGTATATATCGTCTATTAGTCGATATATTTGCCAGGATATTCGCCGCTTTTCCATCGATCGATGTTAGGTGTTGAATCGAACGTTGAACAGCGTTTTCACGAATAGTACAACCGAGGTTACGAGGATTTCCAAGAGGGAAGAGTATCGTATATTTCCTATTCGCCTCGAGTTGGGTGGTTCTTGGAAGGAAAAAGTTGCAGCTTTAAGTCGGGGCAAGATACCAACCGAAGTAATTGGATACTTGGAGAGAAGCAATCGTGCAACACCGTCTGCTGAGAGACTATTCGAAGACTATCGATCAACGATCCGCTGTACTCTCGAGAAGTAGAGTATTACTCCACGGAAGTTTTCTCATCCGAGATATTCAAGATCGAAAGAACTTCTCCGACAGACTATTCAGCGAGTCGCGGGAATTAATCCATCGTAGAGAAGTTTTTCTAATTAATCCTCGGTTTCTTCGATCCACTTGCCAGCTCGTAGGCAAACAATCGTTATTCATCCGGAATATCTTCGACACCACGGAAGACTTCCGCATCTTTCTGGAAAGTTGGGTCGTTAAGACGTTGAGAGGTCGCGCTCGATCAATCTAGAAGCTACGATAGATCACGCGGCCTCATCGAGTTCCACGCGCCAACAGGATTCTTTCGTTTTTGCCTCAAGACGAACACTTCTCTCCACGTGGCAGAAGCGACGCCAATCGTGTCTTCTCGTCGTGATCGAACTTCCAGAACCCTTCGAGACTGCTGCAACGTGGAGGTAAGATCGACTGGATCTTTTCAGGGAAGCATTACTTTTAGCTTATCCGAGATCTCCGCCAGATATCGTTTATTCTTGATCGCGTCGGGAACACTCGCTCCTTTTTTACCATCGGTCAAGATCTCTCGGCGCTTTAGTCGGATCGTGAATCATTTCTTTAAGGGGCTGTCATTGGGAACGTTGAACGAACGGATGGTTCCTATTCGCTGGTCTTGCGTTTTTTTTCTTTTTTTGTTAAATCGACTTGCTAGAGATCCAGCGAAGAAGTTTTGATCGTTTGGATGTTCGAAGGAAAATACGAAGAGAATGGATGATAGAGACGGATAACGCGAGCTTAACAGTAAAACTACCACACCAGTCAAATTGACTGCTTTTACAATTTTATATTAAAATTCCTACTTCATTTACTACTTTATTTTGTTTTTTATACATTCAAACTGAAAATAATTTTGTTTCAAGGCTACTTATACCAATACCAGTCAAAATGACTGGCACTTGTCGAAGTGTAAAAGGGTCCTGCAATCTGTTTATCGAACTCCAATTAACCGGTTTCCTCGTTTTGTACAACTTTCTACACGTTTTTAAAATTTTTACCGCGTATCATTCGATACGACGATATCAGTTATCAGGAAAATTCCGGATCGATCGCTAGATCGCTAGATGCTAACGCTAGAAATACCACACCAGTCAGAACGACTGGTTCTACAATTTTATAAATGTGGCAACCCTCGTTTAGGGATGATGGTCGCAGATGGATTAATAATACCAAAAATGTACTACATAACATGGAATTCCTTCTGTAAGAAAGTAATCAATCAATAAATACAAAAATGTTCTATTATTAGGTATTTTTTAAAGACCAGTCATTTTCACTGGTTTTGGTAGAAATAGCTTCGTGTTAACTATCGGTAGTTCTAGTATTAAGGTAGAATAATGAAAGTCTAAGAAGCGATGAGTCGACCTTCAAGAATTTCACGCTGTAAAACGCAAAGAGTTCCTTTAAGAAGAGATCTGCACGTCTGCAGAGGAGTTTTGTAATTCTGAACATAGCGTTCAACGAAATTCACTTTGTCTTTCTACATACGGACGACTGTACTCCATTGAAATATCGAATCTTTTAGTTTGCGAAATTAAACTCACCGTTCTGTCAAGTGAGAACAAAAATACGAACGGAACTGTGTATTAGAGGAACGGTCAGCGTGAAACAAGGTAAATTAATTGCTCCGTGCAGTTATAATTAATTTCGCAACGGTGCATTACGTAAATTTAACGAGCTGTCGCGCGTTCGACGAAACACATATCCAAACGAAACCAGAGTTAACTTGCTGAAAGAATGTGTTTCTCTCGGATTTTTCTTCGAGACACATTCTTCTTCACAATTCTCCCTATTATCTTCTTTCTTTTCTTATCTTATCTTTTTTCTATTCTTATTCTTCTAAGATGGAACAATGCGTCGATTCAACAAATGATACCTGTAATTCATTCTGCAAATCACTGATGTTCCTCTTTACACATATAAATATGGTTTCTCGCATGGTTCTTGCAGAAAAGCGAGTTATTTAACACTTTGACTGCCATGCCGAAATCACATGTTTCGCTCAAGACGTCACGACAGTATTTCTATTATTCGAAGCATATAATGGCAAAAGAATAATAAATCGATGAACCTCTCGATGCATTCGGTTTGAATCTTCGCATGAAACTGACTGCCCTTCGATTTCTTCCTTCGTCTTCTCTTNGGAGACGACCCCCACCACGCTCCGGCCTCGCAACCGTTCGCATCTATGATCACGTATGCCATCTTTTTTGTGTAGGTAAAATAACAGACCGAAGGCGAATCGATGTTTTTAAGAACTCGCTGCTTGACGACAACTAAGCGCTTATTGCTATGTTGTGTATATCTCGCCGGTCATGTAAGACGATATGTCTTCGACACTGCGGTACCAAGGGAGACGGTTAGGAACACGGCCTATAGTAAGCCTCGGGGAGTAACACAAATTATAGCATATTCTACACCACATAGAAGAACCCTCAAGTGATATATAAAATTAGCTTCAGAGTTACTGTTAAATACATCAATTTCAAACGCGATGATACTCTACAAACAAGCAAGAAAAACAAAAATCAAGGTATCAGATTCTAGAATGGCACTCGCGATGCACCTTACACAGTGCCATTCACCAGAGCAGTGAAATATACTTATTCGACAAAGATTGCGGCACGAAATGCAGAAGAAAGAAGGGCAAGCGTACCTGGCACGAAAATTTTGCAGAGAGTGCTATAAAAAAAAATGTTAAACAGTTAGGATCAAAAATTGCTAAGAATCGGACCAAAAGGTGACCACCTATCGTCCAGATTGTATTGATGAGCCACATTTATATTTAAAGTGTTTCATCACAGTGCACCGTTATATGCAACATTTGTTCTCTTTTTTTATTGATGTTCTAATAGAAATGTTTAATTGTTCAATATGGCACTTTTTATTACAAAGTATCTTCTATTTACCGGTTATATTCAAAATGCCCTAACTGTCAATTTTCATTCAATTTTTGCGTAAAAAAAAAAAAAAAGTTGAAGCGCTCCGGTCACCAATGACCAACGTGGCAGTCAAAATGTTAATTTAAACTGGCCTCGTTACTCGTTGTTCTTCCTTACGAGAAAAAGAAAACCAGAATGCCAGTAGAAAGGGGGAGGGGGAAGAAAAAAGAAAGAAGATGCAGAAGTTGGAAGTAGCTGCACGCGAATGGACCGAGTAATTCAACGCGGATTTTTGTTCACAAAGCTCGGATTCTCCCGTTTCTCAGATTTTCCCAGCGTTTTTTTTACTTCTGCAACCTAAACGCGCCGTTCCGTCTACGCTTCGCGAGAAGAACGTTCTGGTCTGTGCCTCTATTTCCTCGATTATTCGAGTTCGTGCCTTGATGAACGAACGAATGGACCAACGGACGTCGTTTCGACGAAGTGTGTCTGACGAGACAGAGGAGAGTGGAGAAACGTAAGGAGTGGGGTTAAAACAGGGCATGGGGATGGAAGAGCGTGGTTGCGCTCGTAGAACATCGACGTTAACGAAGGTCACCGGAAGCCGGCGAATCTAATAAAGACGTCGTGGCGCGGGACCCACTCGAAAAGCCTAAATGAAATTTTCCAACGGCCACCGCTTTCTTTTCGCGTCAGCCGCCTCCTGAACGAGGATGCACCGAGCTACCGACGCTAGCAACCAAAGGGAGGTCTGTTTTCTGGCTTGCCAAGCTTTATTAATGTTTATTAGGGCATGGACGTTGTGTGTTGGACGTTTTTGCTCGTGCCAGAGGTGTTTTGTACAGCAGCCGCGAAGGCGGAAGCGTGTAGGTGTTTGTGGAATTATCGGTGGTTTTTTTATTCTTTGCTTTCTTTTTGTCGTTTTTAGCTCCATTTTTAGATCTGCTTCCTTTTGTCGCAGTACATCGAGTTTCGAGAATTCTTGTTTTAGCCGAAGATGGGCTACGCGCATATTAAGAACGTAGTTATAAGGGTTAGATGAGTGTTAAACAATGGAACCGGGTTTCGAGTACTGTTAAAAAGGACGCTTTATTGGATGAAAGAATCCTTTGAAAGGTGCACGAGTGGTGAATTGAAAAAGTCAGTGAGGTTTAATTCTTTGCGTTCTTAAGTTGAACTGAATCAGAGGCGTTTGCCTTTAGCATGTAGACTAAGCTTTTGTATGTCAAAATTTAATTTACCAGAAATGCTGTCGCTCAGAAGTATTAGGATACGATATATTTTGAAAACTTCTATAGTTATGATAGAAATTATACATCTTAAATTACGTGTATTTCTTAATCAAATTTTCATTAATATTTTCATTAATATTATACATTACTTTATCTTATATATTCTTATTTATTTCTTTATTATATTATATTTTATTCTATTTTGTATTTATTTCATCCATTTTACTTATTATATACGTTACTGTTACTTTCTTCGTTCACACTTCAATTTAGGAAACGGCTTCCTTGAAAATATTCCGTTGATTCCCAATGTTGAGGTTAAGGTTAACTGATTGAAGAGCGAGTGGATCAATTTGTAATAGAAAAGTATATTGAAATAATTAAAGGTGTAAGTACAAGTTTATGCTGATTGACATCCTTACTCTCTTAGTGTTACTAAACAGTGGAATAATAGGGAGCACGTTCATATATTTATAGCAAAAGGACATTACCAAAAAAGTTAACCTCACACTTTTGGCTACAGGCTACAGGGAACATAAATAGAAATCTGTTTATTAGTTCCCTTGTTCCTTGACCTTGCAAGCCAAGACATAATGTATACTCAAGGGTACAATAATATGCACCTCTCCTTAGTTAGAATATTTCTGTGTAATAGCAGTCTCAAGATCACGGATATACATAAATAAAATGTAGAGTTTTTCTTCAACACTCAATAGTTTTACTATTCTGTTTGTAATAAACCGTGCTAGTCGTCTGCACGCCAAATATTTCTTTCGTTCAAGTAGTCGACCGGCTGTAAATTCGAAAGAAGTTGCTCAAAATTTGAATTTTCTCGTTTAGGAAACGTTCATAGTCAGTTTCCATACTACGATTCCTCTTAATGCTGCATGCGCGCACGCGAAATAATTCCCATCAGCTGTTACCATCGTCGTTTCGCAACTAATACGTTTCGTCGTTTTTAATCCACATAATGGCATTAAGGGATGAACGAAGGATGACCAGTGGGGGAGAGACTGTGTGGGTAGTATTAAGCGTAACGCGATTTAGGGAAGGGAGCAATACCGAATAACCTGTTGAGAAAATTATTGTAGCGTAACACAAGATTCGAAGGCTAGCGCTATTCGCTGTATGCATGTGCTATCCAACGAACGCGTTCCATTATTGTATAAAGCTGTGCTATGTGTGTGCGTGTATACACGCAACCAATATCCTTTTACAGTAACAGGAAACTAGATTTGCCTCGCTGGATTTCCACTGTTGCAAAAGAGCGAGCCCGTGGTGTTATCGCTTGTGTTAGGGTCCTCCTCTTCAACAGGAACAGCTTGTTACTGTTTGTAATAAGCATATGGTTTCATGGGGAATTGCTTCATTGCGTTTGTTTCGTGGCTTTCTTGCGTATGGTGTTACTCGTGTTTTGCTTTCAGCACGTTCATTTTCCAATTGCTCTGTTTTTGCTGTTACGCAGAACTGGAAGAAGAAAGGGGTAGGAGAGAGAAAGGAGGTCAGTGAAGAAATGAGCGAGAAGATAGAATAGGGTAAGAATTAAAAAAGGGAAGAGAAGGAAGATACAGAATCTTTCCTTCAGGTATTTGTAGGTAGATTGACTTTCTTACAATTTCTTTCAAATTTTTGACCATACGTTACCCAGTATATCGCCTATACATAATTCAATTTCTAGCGTTATTGGCGTGAATGGAATGGAAAATATTCATCTTCAAGGTTGAAAGTATAAGTAATCTCTATAGCAAGCGGCTGCAGAACTGTCTTTTCAATTTGTTACAGAAGAACCGAACAAAGTTGTGAAAAAGTTAATTTGTTGTGTAAAACGGTTGGAAGAGTATCTTTGTAAAGAAAAACTTAGGCCTCGCGTCAATGAAAGTATGTAACGCTTGTAATTTCCACGTCCAAAATGCCGCATATCGTATATAGGTAGCATAATGTGAAATTGCCATTATGTCGATTTCTAAATTGTTCGTTGGCGCGTAGGAAGTACAGACAACGAAGGAACTTTCTCTTAGAAGCAGAATCTCAGACATACGTGAAGAATATGATTTTCGAGTCTTGGCGTGTTTCAACGTTATACCTTAAATACCTTAAAATGACAGTGACTCTGAGAGACAGTGGCATAGAGAATCGGAAATGTATCATATAACTTACGGAAGGGTGAAAATCTGGTCGATGTCCACCATATTCCCATGTCATCAAATTCGATGCGCATTTGTCGAGTGCGTCGTGGCTGGTGGATGCACTCGATGCCCCCTGTTTGATTGACAAACGATGTTCGATTTAGAATTTTGGTTCGTTTATTTTCTCATCAATTCCAGGCAATTTGCATATAGAAATTTCCAATACACAAGGTATCACGAAATATGTGAGGAATATTTGTAGGCTTTATAGGATGTATTTCTAGCGCAAAATGAAATTGCTTCTAATATGAAAATAATCCTTGAACCACATCTTTGTACACGAATTTTTTCGTCGTTTTCATATCACCAATGGACGATACAAAAATCCCCCAAATATTCTCTCAGGGTCTGTATATTTAATGATACATACATTTACCTAACATGATATGTAACCCTAATCCATTATGTAGGTATTGGTTTCCCTTGGAAGTCCGAAAAGCAACAGAGAATTCTTTAGTTCGTTGTATCACAAACCCTACTGTCTCTTATGAAATGCCCAATTTCGTCGAACACGAACTGATATTCCATTGAAATTACTGCAGACGAAGACAATGGATCGTTTATTGGTGAGGTATAAGATAAACACGACATGGTCCGCGTGGCTCGCCGATTTTCTCCGCTAATTGAAATATCGCATCAACTTTGGCATATTTCCGATATTAAAACAGGTTTTTTTTTCGATAATAGGAAAATCACATTACAAATGCTCTTCACTTTACTTATATACATAAAACAATTTTCGTTCAAAATTCTTCATTCGAAAATTCTGTTTCCTTCCGATGATAATTAAACGCTGCAGGGAAGAAACGACCATGGGCACAAAATATAAAATTTGTAGTATCCGAAAAATGAATTTTGTGAACTTGTTTCGCCCGCTATGCAATATTCCAATGTTCATTTTTTATAATTGATTGCTGTTTAAATGCAAGTCCATAAATTCGTTCGTTAATACAGCTTCAAACAATTACCCAGTTGTAACAAATATTTCTGCTAATACTTTCACTGTACAGTACAATGTAGTGTATAGCATAAACATCTGTTTAGGATATTGTTAATAATTCCGTTTCTACGTGATATTGGGTGTAGTGCGTTAAATAATCACTCGGTGTTTAGGTCAACAATATATTTATTAACAAGTGTCGCGTATCGCTTTTGGTTTCGCTAGTCAATCTCGCTGCGCGGTTACACTTCGACCTTATCGATTCCTAGTTCGAACTAAAACTGTCGATGGGATTCGATTCTTCTCTTTTCGTCGTCCCTCAATATCTCCACTATCCACGCGTTTGTTTGGGGTCCGCGAACGTTGCCACGCACGTCTTTTTTCTCGAACATTCGATGGAACGACCGTTGGGATATTGATGGCTCATTAGGCACTTCGCTTCGGCGATATACATTGTTGTCAAGTGCCACCACATATTCTTCACCGTTCTTTCATTAAATGAACGTAACGTCGATCGCTTTTTCCCAAAATTCTCTGCTGCTTAATTTTCTTGAAATATGCCTGTTATTCTCTTCATATGCTTACATGGAAGCAACATACTAAATCAGTTATAGACAAAATGAAGACAAATGTACTGGTTAACTAGTCGAAGTTCTAAACTCAGCATAGAAAATAAATTAAAAATATACAAAATGATAGTAAAACCAATTTGAACGTACGGAATATCACTATGAGGGACAGCAGTAATGGGCCACATAAATAAACTAGAGTCGCTACAATCGAAGATACTGAGAACAATAGTGAACGCCCTATGGTATGTCAGAAACGAGGATATACGCAAAGACTTAAAAATACCAACGGTGAAAGAAGAAATCGGCAGGTACGCAGAAAAATACAAGAAAAGAACGACAACACATCCAAACCAGCTGGCTGCTGAAGCGAGCAAAACTCTGATAGAAATAAGACTAAAAATAAAACACCCCACTAACCTCACTAAGGAAATAAAATAGTCAAACTCGAAGATGGTATCCCGCTGGGGGTAGCCATCCACGTGTTATTTAGCAATTTACCAAATGTCCAGCTGGACAAATTGTAAAGTACTGAGATGATATCGGGTGTCGTGCGTTAAATAATCACTCGATGTTTAGGTCACCAATATATTTATTAACAAGTTTCTTCTTTTGATCGCGTCGCGTGTCGCTCTCGGCTTCGATAGTCAATCTCGTTGCGCGGTTACACTTCGACCTTATCGATTCCTAGTTCGATCTAAAACTGTCAATCGGATTCGATTCTTCTCTTTTCGTCACCCTTCAATATCCCCACTATTCACGCGTTTGTTTGGGGGTCCGCCACCGTTGCCACGCACGCCTTCTTCTCGAATATTTGGAAGGACCGTTGGGATATTGATGTCTCATTAGGCACTTCGCTTCGGCGATATACATTGTTGCCAAGTGCCACCACATATTCTTCAACGTTCTTTCATTAAATGAGCGTAACGTCGATAGCTTTTTCCCAAAATTCTCTGCTGCCTAATTTTCTTGAAATATGTCTGTTATTCTCTTCATATGCTTCCTTAAACCATATTGTATCATACTCCATAAACTATATTAACTAAAATTTCAATTTCGGTTTGGAGTGGCATACAATCGCAAGCAATTCTGTTTCTCAACTTTCATTGACTTTACTGGCACGAACATACTACCTTATTTAACAGTGCTTCCTTCAAAAGAGCAAACGAAGATGGAAAGATAATGTTGCATGAAAAAATAATAAGGAAGAGATGCGAAAATTGTTGCAACGCTGGCTGCCAGAAACCGCTATCAAAATTTTTCGATCAAGAAACCACGGCTGTTCCACGATTTAATGTTCCATGAAGCGCTGGTTGCAGGATAGAAAGAGGACCACCTCGATTTTTACGTGACGCCGAGTTATCCGCCGGTATTTTGACGTGGAAGCTTCGTTATTTCTTCGCGACGTCGAGCAATAAAAACGCGCTTTTTCGCTATCTGCTGGAAAAACCGACCTTTTTGCTGACCTCGCCCAGTGATTTATGATTCTTGCGCGAATTCCAGCAGCCGGCCATGGTGACACGTTCAAGTGATATAATATCGCGCTGCAATTTGTTGTATTTTTAGTTGCGAGTTCATATGGCGTGGGTTAACTGGTTGCAGTTTCCAGAGAAGATTTTCAGTTTCATTTGTTAAGCGCACGTTCGCAACTTCAATTTCCTCAAGTACTTTCCGTTATCTAGTTACGATACATGTTCTTTTAGCGAAGAATAATTAACCTGTTAACTGCGGAGTTTAATTTCAAAAGTTCCTCAGGGGATGCGCAGGTAAAATCAAGCAATGACGAGTATACACGTCAACCGCACTGAAATGAAGTTTTGGATTGACGTGTATACACGTCGAACGCAGTTAACTGGTCATGTTGTAACAGTTAATATCTATAACAATACATATAGAGCTAATCTAGTTTAACACTTTACCGACCGCTAGCGATTCAACAGCATACGCACGTTCGACCGGCAGCTCAGGCGCAGATTCTCCCTGACGCCGGTTCTGTTTCGGTTTAGACTCTCCAATACCATTCTTTCCGTTTACCGCGAACGGTAAGTTTTTCAAATTGGTATAAAACTGTGGGAGCTTACAAAGCAACGCAACTGACGCAACTAATCAAGATACCTTAGTACTAAATGACAAATTACTGCTCAAATAATGAGAAAGATCGTCGGCGACAAAAAGCCGATTAATAGGCTATTGGTCGGTAAGCGTCGGCGACAAAAAGCCGATTAATAAGCTATCGGTCGGTAAGCGTCGGCGGCAAAAACCGATTAATCGGTCGGCTATCGGTCGGTAAAGTGTTAAAATATAGAGTTTTCTTTGGTTAAAAATGTCGTTTACGAGTAATCATTATAAATGGACAAGAATTCTATTTGGGTTACATATAATCATCATCGAAAAATTGTTTTTGATTATTTTCAGTTATTTTCAATCTTTAACTGCTTAATTTTTTTTGCTTAATAAGATATATACCTAAGACATAAAATTAAGTTTTTTCATGTTATCAATGAATACTAAACCGTAATGTTAACAATTGACAGCAGTCGAATGTGACCAGAAAAAAGATTCTGTCACCGATATTGGTTATCGGAAACCAAAAAAATTTGTTGTTATCGATAATGGTTATCGGTAACGAAAATAAAACTCTGGCCAACGATAATGGTCCCTGGTAACGAAAAAAAATCCGATCATTTGTATTAGTTACTGGCAGTGAAAATGAAATTTCCGTCATCAATAATGGTGACTGGTAGTGCAAAAAGTGTTAATCATTCGTAATGGCTATTCCTAATAGGAACAATTAAAAATTAATATTTTTTAATAGTTTTATTTTTTGAGAAATTTCTTACAGTTTTATTCATGACTGACATTCACTGAAATAAAAATTAATTTTTGACATCTTAATCAAAAATTAATTAATAACATCTTTCCAAAAAATATTAAAAATAACTGTTACTTTGGATCTCTGAATTCTTTCAAACGACTGCTTTCAAAATTCACTACAATAAGATTCCTGAACAAGAATCATCAAATGTAGAGGTTAGGAAAAAAAAATGTACTTTATTTACGTGAGGAAACAAAATAGTTCAGGTAATTTGTAGAAAAATCAATAGGTAGAAAAATTACACGTTATCCTAACATCTAAGATCATGAATCTTGTATCTTCATAATCTCAGCCGTAAGAGTGAAGACCTGTGGGCTTTGATACTGACAGTTCCAGTTGTGTCAGATATAACGGCCAGTCCCGAGGGAAGTTGCATCCATAAACTTAAATCCGTGTTATCTGGTTCAGGAAATTCTGTGCCTTTCGAAAATCAATCCTAATGTTACAGAATCCGACAGATTTAGATTCAAGAATCTGCTACCAGTGCCAATAACGATATTTACAGCACTTCACTATCTCACAAGTCTGCGATACTGTTTGCACTAGCCGCCATAAACTATACAACCTGCATTATCTACCTACGCGTTTACTTACTTCAATGTGTGACTGTTAACTTGAACAGTGAAGTTTGCTCGTAAAACTAAAGTTGAGGCCGCCACAGTCGATATTCGAATTTATTACTCTTCCACCGGTTCATGGCGACATAAAAGAAGAATGTTGGTTAATTTTAAAAGATACACTCTCTATAATTTAACGTATAATTCTAAATATCCTGCAGAGATCGGAAAAGTAATTACACAATATTTACAGCTAAGCAATTACGTTACAAAGTATTTATAATTATCCATTATGTTAATAAATAAGACGGGATCATCTTTAACGCTTATTGTATATGTAAGATATATGTGTAAGTATAGCTGTACCTGCGTATACTAACTTTTTGCCCGATATACGTATGTTTGTAGTAAATACTTCGCAATTTCTATATTCCTTTGTATATTGTGTTCATATTTCACCGATATAATCGTAACAGTTGTATGTCATTACAGTGCTACTAAAGTTTCAAAATGTTTTATATAGCACACACAATATGGACATAATAGCATTCTACGATAAGAGTTCAGATACTTTGGTGAGTCAGTGTATACATTTTCTTGAATATCGTTCGCATATCCGATTTCGTTGTAACGGTGACAAAACACAGACTATCGCGTGGTTCTTAAACCGATCCGTTAGTCAACGAAGAAAGCTGATTCTCTTCTTTTATTCTGCACGCTTTATGCGACGCACGATACCAGAAAGCTCGTTTCTCATTGATTAATGACAAGGAGACGTTTTCTCGGTGAATAACAGAGAAGATTGGAACGCGTGTACAGAGTCGTAAGCAAATAGAGGGAAGAGAGGAAACGCAACGAGGTCAAAGGATTCGACTCCCTTGGCATCTCTCTCGCTCTTTCGCCAACTCGGCGAGAGTGGCGAATGCAGGAGGAGATGGTAAAGAGGGGAGAAAGATAGCGAACGAAGGAAAGCACTTAGAAAGGATGAGGGGAATTAATAGAGAAAGCGTGAAATGAAAGAGTGGAGAAGTTGGACGAGAAGTTGTGCGATTTCATCGCTCGTAGCGGAAAGAAATTCGAATTGGGAACCAAGTAAAAGATAAGACAGTCTTGATAACCAGGCTGAAGGAACCTCGAACTAGGAAACGCGATTGCGCCCTTCGTTTCTTCACAACTAATTTCGAAATTCGCAATTCCCTTTTGAATCCCGTTTCCTGATAGATTCAAGATACACAGCTCTTTCAAACAAACGTGCCTGCTAAAACTTCTTAAATATTCGTCATTTACACACGTTGGCTCATTGTGAGCTTCTTGATACAATTATCATTCAAACTATTTGTCATGCAACCGATTTTCTTGATAGAAGTTACTTTGTTTCGAGGAAGACATTTTGCGATGGACACTTTCGCTGACCCAACTAGGTGCAAGTTTCTTGACATTTCAAGGTGATTTTCATTGTGTTAAATAGAACAGTATTTTTGCGATAGTTGACCGCGTAGTATACTTCGAGACAAGTTCACAGGCCTATGATATGGTTGGTTATTTGAAGTTTTCTTTCAGTAGAGAAAGTGTTCTTTACTACATCTTCTCTCTTCCTACATGAAAACTGCAACGAGAAATTCATCCAACATTACTTCGATACTATTGTAGCGGCACTCGACAGCAAATTTCGACCGGACGACGGTAGAGCAGTGGTTAGCGCCGTTGGTTACGAACGTTCCAGACCAGGTTCAAATCTCGGCACTCGTAGTCCGATTTTTTCTCCACGATTCCTAAATAAGAAGAAGCCAACCCGGATGAAGACAAAATCTCATACAGCAGCAGCACTATCACCACGACTTATCCACCTTACTATCATTACGTACAGTGGCTCGCGGAAATATTCGAACACTTACATATATGCAAACTTAAATGGGCGAAATAATGTGCATTAAAGTAATTTGGTTAGACAAGCAGATGTCAATAGGAAGATGGAAGTTTTGAGGTTATGTCAGTCAAATTTGAAAAGGATTCAACGACGTAGGTAGGAGTTGATACATTTGCTAGAAACACGCATTGTAAGTGACTGACAAAAGTATTTGAACGCTACATATATTATTAAAGTATTTAATATTAATATTTTGTTGCACCACCTTTAGCAGCCATAGTGTAAATTTTTGTAAAAGTGTATATTTTGTGTTCCCATAACATTATTTCGGCTTCAAAGATCCAAAATTCTCAACATATACGATCTACTCTTTCAGCAGTATGCTTAGGATCATTATCTTGTTGGAAGTTGAAATTTTCCAATAATCCTAATTTACGGGTACTTTCTTTAGGATTATTTTTTAAAATATTGAAATACTTATATTTATCAAGTATTCCATCAATAAATATCAACCTTCCGCTGCCACTGGCAGCCATGAACTCCCACACCATGACCGATCCACCTCCGTGTTTCACTGTTTCATGTAAATGTCGAATTTCCAATTCCATATTTGGTTCTCTCCGCACATAATTTTCACTATCCGAGCCAAAAATGTTAAACTTTGACTCGAAAAAATGACTTTGTCCCAAAAAGAATTATCTTTATTAATATAGGTTTTTGCAAAAGTCAATCTTTTTTAATGATTTACCGCATTAACATATAGCTTGTTTCGCGGTACTCTGCCATGAAAATCATTGTTTCGTAAGGTTCTTCTTCATGAAAACTTCTTTATGAAACACATCAGCTGCCATATTTGCGAGTTCAGAAGCGGATGAAGTAGGATTTTTTTTAATTCGCGAATGATAACATTCTCCTCTCTTCCAGTCAATTTCTTTGGTCGACCTGATCGAGCTTTGTTTGCAAGTGTTCCCTCGTTCTTAGACTTTTTTATGATATAACGTATCGTGGACTCACCTCTGTTCACATTCTGACAATCTCGTTTTATGATCTGTCGTCCTCATGTAATCGGATATTATTTCTCTTTCACACTTTTTAGTTTCACACTTTTTGGTATTCATCTTAAATACTATTCTGCACACTTTTATGCACCAATATTTTTATCTAGCAATGATATTTTCATTCGCTGCAAAGGAAGATGAAAAGCCATCAACGGTGTTACAGCGTTCGAATACTTTTCTGAGACACTTATCATGAATGTATAGAAAGAAGACTAAAAAGGAAACACCCAGCTGATCTCACAAAGGATATAACCTAAAAAACACTAAGATGGTACCCCGCTGGGGGTAACCATCCACATGCTATTCAATCACATGTTACAACATTTTACCTAATGTCCCACTGGACAAATTGTAAAATTAAAAAACAAACAATAAAAAAAAAACTTATCATGAATGTTTCTAATAAATGTATCATAACTACTGTCTAAATTGTTGAATCGTTTTCAAATTTTACTGACATAATATCACCAAACTTTCTCCTCACTATAGACACCAAATTTGTTTAACAAATTGGTTTAGTACACGTCATTTTATTAATTGAAAATTGTAAGTATAAGCGTTGGAACACTTTCGTGAACCACTGTATATTTATACAGAAAACATTGTTGCATCTAACTTTCAGGATATTCTACGTCGAATAAAATCTACTCTTAATTTACCCAGACCATGAAATCCGTTCTAACCGTTGTAAAATGTGTTCTTGATATCTCGAGCAATTTAGCATTCTGGAAATGGTCGAAATTGGTATGGAAGATGGTATCGTCGGGGCAACCGAAAGTCCATGATTTGGACGGTCTATTTCGATATTCCTGTCGAATACCGTTTCAAATGTCGATCCATGAACACACGTGTACCACAGGGAAATCGGATTCGCTACTCGCTGGCAATCTAACAGTTAAAACGTGTATGCAGCAAAGCTTTAGCCAAAATATTAGTGGAAACGGTATTGCCTGGTCCCTAAGTAGCATTTACATTCTCGTTATCCAAATAGCGATGTTTTCGACGTTTCGCCAGATAGGATCCCCGTGTAATCAAGATCCTCTGTCCCGATAAACGTGGACAGTACGCGGATAGCTGTCGGTCTTCGTTTCTGTACGTGTTTCGTTGATGTGAAATGTGAGAAAAAAAAAAAAAAGGACAAAATGGGAAAAAAGGGAAGAAATGGATTGACATTGTCAATCAAAAGATTCGCGACGCTCGGCTTGCAATGGAAACCGACTGCTGCGCTTGAATAAAAACGTAAATATGCCCCAGAGTGTTGGTAGATAGTATTGCTAGAGATATGATTGATGGACATTGATATGGATGGCATTTGATGATTTTATGAGTAATCGCGAGAAAACTACCTTCTGTGCTGTTAAAATAAATTTTCAAATCTGTTGTTCGAGCATTTGATCCTGTGATCAGAGATGAATAGTCCGCGACGTTGATTTGATGCAGTTAAAAAGTAGCGCTGATACACACAGCCCTGTTTAATCTTTAGTAAATGAAACATTTATTAATCAATTTATCAATATCGGGTTCCAAGAAGAATCTAAGCATGATAATTTCGTATCATGAAAAAAGAAATCTTTGTAAAATGTCAGTTGGCATATTATTCCTTTACACTGCGAACTTTATTTCAATTTCACTAGCAGCAGCTGAGAAAGCTTTTCAGTGTTTTATTTGAAATTTACTTTAACTAAAAAATGAGACAGTTCAAATAAACAAAGGAAGAAAGAAATTCACTTAAATACCAGTTTTATTCACACTACTGTTGTATTTTCGAGTTTTTAAGTGTATGATATATCTTGAAACAATTCCCAGGATGCAATTCTGCTTCCCTTTTACATGCTTCACAAAAAAGGTGTGACACGACAAAGGAGCTGCTGAGATAAAAATTGATGCCGAGTCACATTCGACATAGCAGTGCAATGGGTTGACACACTGGTCTTCAAGATTGTTTATCGTGTCTGATTTAAGAAAAATTTATATAGCTCTAAGGAAAATGCTAGAAAATAGAGAAAAAGAATGGAAATCGAAGTTTTAATATCTATCTGACAAATATGTGCATAGAACTTGATCTGAGTATACGTACACTTAGAACCAGAGATTTCGATCTTTAAAAACCATCTTCTTCATTACCGTTTGTATTATAATAGTCTTTCATTTAGTATGTTAATTCATTTTGTAGAACAAACTGAAGGAAAAATAGGCTATCGATTTTGGTATTCGAATTCGGTAGGTACTGGTCGACCTCAATTGTAATTTACTTAGAACTTGAGGGTAGAAGAGGGAGTTAATCCATGCGAGACTTCTTCTGTCACATTGCAACCACAATGCGACAAGTTACAAATCCGAACGTTGCCTAAACTACTTCAAGTTAGAAATCGAAATGTTCTCTAAACCGAAACCACTGAACAAACTAAAGAGATTACAGTAAAATAAATTCTCTGAAAATCCTCAAATAGCTACAATCTAATCATAATTCTACTCAAATAAGAAACAATAAAAAAAGAAAATAATAACCTTAACTATATCTCGTAACTCCAAAGAGAAATTTCAACTTGATATAAAACGCCATACAAAAAGCAAAAGTTAAGAAGTGGCGCGCACAGGAAAAAGAGAGTACACTGAAAAAAGTATCTAAAAATTCTCAGAAAGTTAGTCCTTCACTCGCATTGTAACCACGTCCGAATAAAAAATGCAGCACTATAAAACACGTCCATTTTAACTAAACCCCTTAACTTCAAATCTCAGCGTGAAACAAAACACGATAGAAAAATGAAAAGTTCAAGACAAAGTTTGTGGCGCATAGAAAAAAGACAGTACAGTGAAACGAGTATCTTAAAATCTTCAAAAAAGTTACGGTCTCTACCACTCGAGTTATAATCCTATTTGAATAAAAATAATAAAAAAAAATACACCTGTGCCGACCGTTCGCGAAGAGACGCGATCGCGAGGAAACGCGTCAGCGAGAAGCGTAGATTCTCGCTATGACTCTGATAGTTCACGCCGCGAACCAGTCGTTGCCTGTTTCGATCAGGATAACAGAGGTAGTTCAAATGATGGTAACACTGAATTAACAGGACTAATATAAGCTTCTATTTTTAACAATATTTAAAATTATAATTAACACGTTACAAACGATTTAACGATGATACAACTAGTTTATTATTATAATTCGATTCGACTTTATCATATTTCTCGACGTATTCGTTTGACTAAGCGAACTTGATTTTATTTCTCTGAACCTCTCCATGCATTCGGTTTGAATCCTCGTATAATACTAACTGCCCTTCGATTTGTTTCCTTCGTCTTCTCTTGGAGACGACCCCCACCACGCTCAGGTCTCGCAACCGTTCGCGCCTATGATCACGTACGCCACTTGTTTTGTGTAGGTAAAATAACAGACCGAAGGCGAATCGGTGTTTTTTAGAATTCGCTGCTTGACGACAACTAAGCGCTTATTGCTACGTTGTGTATATCTCGCCAGTCATGTAAGACGATCTGTCTGCGACACTGTAGTACCAAGGGAGACGGTTAAGAACACGGCCTATAGTAAGCCTCGGGGCGCAGCAACACCAACCCCGTAAAACACGTCCATCGCAACTACTCGCTGTAACTCCGAGCATAAACGTGAACGTGATACAAAAATGCAAAGTTCCTTGGGGACAAAGTGCTGCGCAGATAGACAGAGGGAAAAAGAAAAAGAAAAGGGTAAACGTTTGCGGAGGAAAAGGAAGAGGGTTGTTCGGGTGTTTCCTGCCGTGGGCCACGTCTCTCCTATCTTTCTTCTTTTTTTCCTTCTCAAAACGATAACGAGGCAACTACAGAGTTGTTCTCTGTCCGTAGCGGCGCAAGGAACGAGGTAGAATCGCGGTCGAGAGCGTCCACGTGGTTGAAACGGCTAGCCTCGGGAGCAACGCCGGCGGCGTCGGCGGCGTCGGCAGCGACGTGGCAGGCAGCGAGGCAGGAACAGGCGGCGGCGGGGGTGGAATACCACCTGGGCTACCCTTCCAGGTGGGCTATCGGGAAGCCGGCCAAGAGTACACGCTGTACCTTCTCGCAGCTCGCGAGCAGGACCGCGCCGAGTGGATCCGTGCCATCCGTGCTGGTGAGTTCGCCCTTTATTTTCCCCCTTGCATTTTTTCTTCTTATCTTTTCTTACCTTCTTGCCCGGTATTTTTCAAATTTCTTTTTGCTTCCTATTTTTCAAACGCAATCAAACACGTAAGATGTTGCTCTCTGTGATATTGGGTTGGCAACTAAGTGATTGCGGATTTTGTCAGTTCCATCTATTGGCAAAATTCGCAATCACTTAGTTGCCAACCCAATAATTTTAAGTTGCTGGAAGATTTCGGTTTATGTCTTAGGTATGAGAATGATTGATTTACGTCGAGTTTTTTTTTTGATTTAATATGATATTGAGTAACGCGTGTTTACCTTGGATTTAATGGAATTTATCGTTAGAATGATAGTAAGCTCGTATGGTGAAATTAAAGTTGCGGCGAATAAATTGCAAGTTTTTACTTTGTCAGCTCCGTGAGAGTTAAAAATTGTAGAATTGCAAAATGGCGCACGATGAAGGTGTAGAAAATATATAACCTATACATTGCACAAATAACTTACAGTATTTTATAATTTTTTTTGCTTTTATATTTATCAAAATGGTAACCATTGAATGTTAAGAATAAACGATAAAAATACAACAATATATACGTGGTAAAATTAATTAACGTTTTCTCTATGAAAAAAATATTTTCATTTGTCATCATTTACCATTGCAACTGGTGAATTATGAAGCTCGTTACTGCCACCTCGATGATACAGAAATTCCACGCGCTCCTCCATATGCTTTGTCCGTTTCTCGCGCAATACCGTTCTTTATTCTCGCGATAACAACTCGTATGTTTTTCACCAGGCTACTTCAATCGTCGTTAGCATATTTTAATCGGCCCCGGTTACTGCAATTAGCTTTGACTTCGCGTACCTCGTTAGAGCATCCTGTTTCTATCCGAGGCACGATTCGCGGGATACAATAACGGGCCATCATTTAAAATATATTTAGGGAAACTGGAAATTGAAGTCGTAAGTCGGCGAGTTTTCTTTACGCTTGTTGTCTGGCGATAATAAGCGCGTGTCCCAGATACTACTCTGAGGATGCTCGGTTTTTCTTAATAGGTCTGCCCTGCGGAGGGACGTCGTTAAGCATTGTAATTCATTTGCAGCCGTAAATCTGAAGCAGTTTCGTTCAGTGGGGCTTACGCTCGTTCCTCCAGGCCACTGTTCTTTAAGCGAGCGTTCATTAAAGGCACCTTTAAATTGCTGCTGCTGCTCTTCTTCGTGAAATAGATACATCACCAGGGGAAAAATTTTCTACTCTTTCTGGCCTGTGCCCCTTTTCACCTTTTGATTTTACTGTTAACACCTGTATATTTCATCGCGATAACTTGGTAATTATCGTTTCAATTTCATTCTTTAGCAGATAAGGTTTGATTTAAATTGCCTATAGCCGTGAGAGTCATCCGCGTCATTTTGTACGTTTAACACTTTGACTACCACGTGGGTCATATATGACCCACCACGCCTGTGACGTTTCTCCTGTGACGCCATGTTGGTCAATGGTGACCGGAGCGCCTCAACTTCTTACAATTGTAAAAGTTGAATGAAAATTGACAGTTAGGGTATTTTGAATGTAGCCGAGAAATAGAAGATACTTTGAAATAAAAAGTGCCACATTGAACGATTAAACATTTTTATTAGAACATCAATAAAAAAAAATGAGAACAAATGTTGCATCTAACGGTGCACTGTGATGAAACACATTAAACATAAATGTGGCTCATCAATACAATCTGGACAATAGGTGGTCACCTTTTTGGTCCGATTCTTAGCAATTTTTGATCCTAAATGTTTAACATTTTTTTTATACCACTCTCTGCAAAATTTTCGTGCCAGGTACGCTTGCCCTTCTTTCTTCTGCATTTCGTGCCGTAATCTTTGTCGAATAAGTATATTTCACTGCTCTGGTTAATGGCACTGTGTAAGGTGCATCGCGAGTGCCATTCTAGAATCTGATACCTTGATTTTTGTTTTTCTTGCTTGTTTGTAGAGTATCATCGCGTTTGAAATTGATGTATTTAACAGTAACTCTGAAGCTAATTTTATATATCACTTGAGGGTTCTTCTATGTGGTGTAGAATATGCTATAATTTGTGTTACTCCCCGAGGCTTACTATAGGCCGTGTTCCTAACCGTCTCCCTTGGTACCGCAGTGTCGAAGACATATCTTACATGACCGGCGAGATATACACAACATAGCAATAAGCGCTTAGTTGTCGTCAAGCAGCGAGTTCTTAAAAACATCGATTCGCCTTCGGTCTGTTATTTTACGTACGCAAAAAAGGTGGCGTACGTGATCATAGACGCGAACGGTTGCGAGACCCTAGCATGGTGGGGATGGTCTCCAAGAGAAGACGAAGGAAAAAATCGAAGGGCAGTCAGTTTCATACGAGGATTCAAACCGAATGCATCGAGAGGTTCATCGATTTATTATTATTTTGCCATTATATGCTTTGAATAATAAAAATACTCCCGTGACGTCTTGAGCGAAACATGTGATTTCGGCGTGGCAGTCAAAGTGCTAATCGCTGTTCGCATGATCAAATTAGTTCGGTAGTATGTGCCGTTTTGTTTGTATTAAATTGATCCTTTCGGTTTTTTAACTCGTGAAAACGGTTAGGCATCTGTTGGAGAACGTGACTGCGCGCAGAGTGTCTTGTGTGTCCGATTTGTTACAAATGGTAATATTGTTTGAGAAATATTGCAATAAATTCATAATCAATGCTTCATAATGTTTCAGTTATATTTCGTAACCGGACGTGACTGTGTACGGTATAGAACGTAATTTTAGAATCATCAATTGCAGTAGCGGGTACGTCGATAAGTTTCGTATAAATGACATCATTATTGGACCTCTTCACACAGATTTACCGTCCATTTGCACTACATCGAGAGACTGTCGATAACTCGACGTCCGGCTTGTTTCGGTGAAGTACAATAAATGCGGCTACGATCGCTGCTTCTCGAATTACGCATTGATTATGGATCATTTTGCAACAGCAATGCAATCATTAAAGTGGTTCTCATGGAATTAATTTACATATGTAGAAGGATGGTAATAGAAGTCAACTTTAATTTTAGGGAAAATCGTATTCGTTGCGTTTAATTTAGTTGAAGCCGTTCGTTCGACGAACGTTTAATATTGAATTGGCAACTAAGTGATTGCGAATTTTATCATTAGATGGTATTGACAAAATCAGCAATCACTTAGTTGCCAACCTAACATTTCGTGTACGTCTTTCTCAATGGCAAGCATCATCGTGCTATGAAATGTGAAAATTGGCCGTTTCGCGTGTGTAGAAGCTGCACGAAGTAAAGTTTTTGCGAATCAGTACAACGCGGTCGGTAACAGCTAACTGACGATAAAATAAAATAAAAAAAAATCCGGGATTATAAACGTCCCAATTGGTCACTGGCGTACCATAGCTGGGAAAAATTAGCAGTGATATGTCGGTCAAGTGGTTGATAGTAAATAGTGTAGACGAGGGACATACGATGTTTGCGGAGCGTTAATTTTTTCATGTTATTTTGACATGCTCTCCTCTGATGGAAAATTCACAGAAACGCTTCAATGATTAAATAACATTCGTAGAGAAATAATTTATTATCTCACTGAAATAACGAATTTAGTTGTCCTTAAAAGCTATTTTATCATTTTTGAATTTCATATAATAGTAAAAATCACGTTCAAAGGAAAAATACTTGACTACGTGAGTTTTCTCGATTTTACGATTAATTACAACTTCGTCTAATCTTGTATGTTTCAACAAGTCTTTGGAATTCTTGCAAGTAGAGATAATAGACATCTTTGAATTATTGTAGAAGAAAAATATTGTAGAGGAAAAATCAATTTTCATTAAGCTATTTTCATTCTCACGAAAGATTAATTTTTCTGCGATTTTACTATTAATTTTAATTTCCAATATTTCCAACAGACGTAAAATCTTGATAGAAACATCAATTTCTAATTCTCGTACATTTTTTGTGGTTTAATGGAATTTTTTTTTAAATAAATCACAGTATCTCAGAGTAGAGGAAGGCTTGGTTATATCTGTGGGGTAATTTCTCAGGGTAGTGGTATGACAGTGATGGATTGGATTCTCCATTATACCCACGAAGATGTGCAACCACTAGCAATAAGATCTACCTAAGTTCCATCGAGATAATATTAGATGATCTTGTATGTGACTCTGAGTGTCCAGCACAGTTGTTCGTATAATAATTTGCAACAGATTTTCATTATGTGGGCACAAGTTCTATCGTACAACTCAGACAGAAATTGGTATCCATAGGAGGAGAAGCGAAGACTTGGACGAAATTGATTCCAAAGTACTTTAGTAGAATTGCGTCATTTCTAAGTGGAATGATCTGCAATTGCAGAGACGAGCTATCGTTACAACTCATCGTGTTGCAGCCATCGCAATGCTGATATCATCTTGCAAGTATAACGTAAAAAGTTTTTGGGAAGCACAACATTATTGTATCGGGTTGCGGATTTTATCAATACCACCTAATGACAAAATTTTGTTTGGTATTCATTGGGTGGCATTGACAAAATCCGCAATCAATAATTGCCAACCCAATATTTTATGAGATACCTAAGCAAGAAAGTTGTTTTCTTCGATTATCTAATTAGATTTGTAATTTTATTCTCTGTCAGACACGTCTTCACAACCTAAAGAAATATATCTAATGAAATTTGTATAGCAATAAATATACAGAACATTATTTTATAAGAAATAGCAGTAGACAGACTTACATCATACTTCTCAGTATAGTATAACGAGATTCTGGAAAGATAGCAATGATAAAAAAAAGTTTCTTTGATAAGTAGAATATCACGGCTTAAAATATTCCGGATGAAATAAATGGTGAAGTTTCAGAGACGACTGCACGTGAGCAAATATTTCTCACTTCTTCACTAGCCTATGGAGTTTCATCAAAATCGATGCATACCACTTCGTACGTTCCCTTTGTGAGCTCCGGGGCTTCAGGTAGTTTCTCGCTCCTCTATTTTTTCATAGCGTCGCGCACCAGCGTTGAAACGAGTTGGTCGCAGTGATCTATACTCTACAAAGTCCCGTATAACTTGCTGAAAAAATAACAAAAAACAATGATAATGACACCTGTGTCCAATACGCGACACGTATTTTTTATTCTCGCAACTATTTTACTTTAATATCGAGTTACGAACAGTATATAAACTCTTCCATAGATGAGAGAAAATTGCAGGGCTCGTAGCAAAAGCGATCATTATATTTTTCTTCCAGAATATATACTCAAAGGAATATTTAGCAGCATATTCAATACATACTAATTTTTTGAAATAAAATATTCATTATACCACACAATCTATAATATATAAATTATATGATATATAAATAGTGTTTCCTATCTTTTATAAAAAAGTAATTTTAAAGTTCAATAATGTCATTAATTAGTCCCACATGAAAACTATTTTGACCCTTTTGTAATCCTGCATATAAAAAAATATTAATAACGTTAGTTAGGCAGGCTAATTAATTAAGTTGTATATTACCTGACTTGACTCATCACACGCTTTTCAGAAGACTTACAGTGACCCAGAAAATTGATCGCTTGACAATTCGTCTGTCATTTATTAATTCGTTAATGCGAACATCAATTAATCAATCCAACTTATCTCTTTTCAATTTTTATCAAACAATCCAAATAAAGGCAATTCCTTTCTAATTCTTCAAATCATTTTGTAGTATTCGTTTAAATAAAAAAGATTTATATAAAATATGATACATTTTGTCGCCTGTAAAGATGATTTCGTTTAAAGTTTTCGCTAAAGTTACACTACAAAGCACAAATAATACAAAACACGATAAGTTTTCAGCGTTTGTTTATGATACATGGCGTTCGATGCTCCATTTGAGGTGGTGTTGGTTGTAAGTGTCCAAGAAATATTCTCGGTATTCAACAAAAAGTTCATTTAACTCTTAACAGTCAACAATCAACAATCAACGATCAATGATCAACAATCAAGCTTCCCGAATGTGTTTGCTTCGCTATTACGTTAGACCCTTCGCACTTCGCCGTTACGTTAGACCCTTCACACTTCGCCGTTACGGTAGACCCTTCACACTTCGCCGTTACCGTAGACCCTTCGCACTTCGCCGTCACGGTAGACCCTTCGCAATTTGCTGTTCAAAACGGAATGAATCTTTTGTTCCAAACCAAACGAATTCTTCTCTTTGTTGTCCCTCGATATCCCCACTACGCACGCGTTTGTTAGATGTCCGCGACGATTGCCGCGTATGCATTGTTCCGAATATTCGGCGAAAGGAATGTCGCGAAGCCGTCGGAAAGTTCCGTCGTCGGATGCCGCCACACATTCGCCATCAACTTCGAAGACGTATTCGGCTTGTCATTTAACTATCTTTAGCTCGGAACTCAGCTATTCTTTAAGCCAATAAACGATTTCCTTAACGAAAATGGAAACGGCACCTTTGTGTAATATTCGTTGGAACGACTGAAAACTGTCTGCTTAACGTAACATCCCCAAGGAAATCAAATCTTGAGAATAAGATACTCTCTCTTTGTAGAATGTACATAGAAGTGACTTTCCTTAGTTTAGCTGAGATAAGAAGATGTAGAACCGATGAAGCTATTCTAAAGTTAATGATTATTCTTTGTTTGAACTGTCTCTGGTTAGCCACGCTGCGTTTCTCAAATTTTCATATCTCAATTTCGTTCGCGTTTCAACAAACAGGAGTTATAATAGTTTTCAAATTTTTAGTATAATATTGAAATGGGAAATGAAGCGTATCGTTAACGATTCTTTTATACCTTGCCCGAACTCGAGAAGTCTTTTAACGATAGAAAAGTTGCGAAAGAAAATGACTGGAATCTTTTATATTTATATTCTTTAAGGAATTAAAGCTTCATTTTCTTTAACGATCGGTAAATTGTCAGTAAGAATTTTCAGTGTTCATCCTTCGTTTAAAACTTTTATCTAAAATTTAAAGCGTTCATTTCAGCAAGATTTCATATACATTAATGGAAAGATATCTGTATTAGTTTCTGTGTATGGCCGAGAATCTTGTAAATCTAATACCAAACAAAAGCTTTTTTGCTTGTGACAAGTGATTGCGTATTTTAGATAAGAAGGAAAATTCAAAATTTTTGCTTAAAACTATAACTTTATTCAATTAGGTATTGTCCATTTTTGTCGATCATCTTTTTCCATCTTTCAGGCAGTGTCGTAATTCCATGTTCATAAAACTTCTGATTTTGCCAGCAAAAACTGAATTAAATGTGATTTTACATCATCTGCGTTATTAAAAATTTTACCATTTAAGGAGTGCTGCATGGAACGAAATAAATGGTAATCTGAAGGCGCAAGGTCAAGGCTATATGGCGGATGTGACGACACATCCCAACCTAGTTCCAATCATTTTTGGCGAGTGACCAAAGATGTGTGAGGCTTTGCATTATCATGCTGGAAAACAACACTCTTACGATTTGCCAATTTTGGCCCCTTTTCTTGAACTGCATCACAAGTTTGGCGAGTCGTTGAACGTACACGTTTGAATTAATCGTTTGGTTTCTTGGTAAAAGTTCAAAGTACAGAATTCCTTTCTAATCCCACCAAACTGACAGCATAATCTTTTTTTGGTGAATCTCAGCTTTTGGTGTCGTCTGGGCTGGTTCATCTTGCATCACCCACGATCTTTTCCGATTAACGTTGTTACAAACTATCCACTTTTCGTCGCTTCAAAAATGGATCAATTTCGTTGCGTTTCAGAAGTGAATCGCAGATGCTAATGCGTTGCGTCAAATGAATTTCCTTAAGCTGATGAGGGACCCATAAATTGAGTTTCCTGACACAGCCAAACTGTTTTAATTTTTTTTTAATGCATGTATGCTATACATTGAGCTTCACTGTAATCTTACGCGTTGTGCTATGATGATCTGAGTCGATAATGGCCTTGATATGGGTCTCATCAACTTCAACTGGACGGCCAGATCGTTGAGCATTTTTCAGTGAAAAATCAGCAGAACGAAATTTGGCAAACCAATCTTCACACTGCCTCCCTTTTAAGGCTACATTCCCATATACGGCACATAATTTGTTGCGTGCTTGCGATGTGTTCTTTCCGGAAATAATACAATAAAATATGTCTGAAACGCGCGTCTTGTTCTTCCATTTTTAAATTGGGATAAAAACGAAACTAAATGATTAATCGATACAATTTTTTTACTACATTAAAGGAGGAAGTCCAAACAACAAGAAAACAATATAGGTTAGGTGCTTTGAACACGTTGACAAAACAAAAGAATGTGCTAAGGTCACGTAATGACAAAATCCTCAATCACTTAGTTGCCAAACCAGTAGTTACGTTCGTTCAAACGAAATTTTCTATGTTTAATGTACGTTAATATCTGTAGAAAATTTTGCAGCTCGTTGAAATTACCAGGAAATTTCCAATCTTTATGTAACACAGATATATAAACACAGATATAAATAGGCAATATTTGTGTAGTGGCACTCGGCAACAATGTATATCGCCGAAGCGAAGTGCCTAATGAGCCATCAATATCCCAACGGTCCTTCCAAATATTCAAGAAGAAGGCGTGCGTGGCAACGGTGTCGGACGCCTAATAAACGCGTGGATAGTGGGGATATTGAGGGGCGACGAAAAGAGAAGAATCGAATCCGATCGACAGTTTTAGTTCGAACTAGGAATCGATAAGGTCGAAGTGTGACCGCGCAGCGAGATTGACTATCGAAGCCGAGAGCGATACGCGACGCGATCAAAAGAAGAAACTTGTTAATAAATATATTGGTGACCTAAACATCGAGTGATTATTTAACGCACGACACCCGATATCATCTCAGTACTTTACAATTTGTCCAGCTGGACATTTGGTAAATTGCTAAATAACACGTGGATGGCTACCCACAGCGGGATACCATCTTCGAGTTTAACTATTTTATTTCCTTAGTGAGGTTAGTGGGGTGTTTTATTTTTAGTCTTCTTTCTATCAGAGTTTTGCTCCCTTCAGCAGCCAGCTGGTTTGGATGTGTTGTCGTTCTTTCCTTGTATTTTTCTGCGTACCTGCCGATTTCTTCTTTCACCGTTGATATTTTTAAGTCTTTGCGTATATCCTCGTTTCTGACATACCATAGGGCGTTCACTATTGTTCTCAGTATCTTCGATTGTAGCGACTCTAGTTTATCTATGTGGCCCATTACTGCTGTCCCTCATAGTGATATTCCGTACGTTCAAATTGGTTTTACTATCGTTTTGTATATTTTTAATTTATTTTCTATGCTGAGTTTAGAACTTCGACTAGTTAACCAGTACATTTGTCTTCATTTTGTCTATAACTGATTTAGTATGTTGCTTCCATATAAGCATATGAAGAGAATAACAGACATATTTCAAGAAAATTAGGCAGCAGAGAATTTTGGGAAAAAGCTATCGACGTTACGCTCATTTAATGAAAGAGCGGTGAAGAATATGTGGTGGCACTTGGCAACAATGTATATCGCCGAAGCGAAGTGCCTAATGAGCCATCAATATCCCAACGGTCCTTCCGTCGAATGTTCGAGAAAAAAGGCGTGCGTGGCAACGTTCGCGGACCCCAAACAAACGCGTGGATAGTGGGGATATTGAGGGACGACGAAAAGAGAAGAATCGAATCCGATCGACAGTTTTAGTTCGAACTAGGAATCGATAAGGTCGAAGTGTAACCGCGCAGCGAGATTGACTAGTGAAACCAAGAGCGATACGCGACGCGATCAAAAGAAGACATTTGTTAATAAATATATTGGTGACCTAAACATCGAGTGATTATTTAACGCGCTACACCCGATATTACCTCATTTGTATAATATAATTCGTAGATATAATACACGTGGTTAATAATATTCTTGTGCGATAATATGATTTCGAAATGAAACGTCGGTTATATGTTGCTTAAATCTAATAGCAAAGAAAAGCCTGGTTCACTTTGCATCAGAAACCCGCAAGAAACTACTCGAGTTGCTCGCGGCATGCCAGCTCTTAATTGTTTCACAATTGCGAAGATCAAAGAATTTCTCTCGCGCAGTTTACACCAATTTACATCAAATATCGTTTGGATTCGCATCAAAGCGTCTCTTATTCCCTCGTTCATCTTTGATTTAGCTTGAAACTTCGCTGCGCAAGCTTCGCCCCGTCGATTTCGTGCAATTTCCCCAGCGAAAATATGACCATCGACGAGAAACTTAGCCACGTATCGGTTTTTCGTCGATGGAAAGTGATTCATAGGCGAAAACCGGGCCAGAAATCATAAGAATCGATGCAGGATATCGGCAGCGTATCTGGATTCCCGAGTTGATTGATTTGTCACCAGAATGGCCGAACTTTTAACGAGTTTTCGAAGAATCTCGTCGCACGGAGAGCTCGTTATTATTCACGAGGACGCCACGGGAAATCGACTCCGGCATTTTTTTTCCATATTCGTGAAACTTATTTCGTCCTTCGCAGGGGTGCATCAACTTCCAGAGCTTGGCCATCGCAAATTTTCGTTTTATGCGGATATTTCGCCATTAAAATTCGCTTTGCTGTCTGAAATTTCTGACAGAGACTCTTCTCATCCGACTTCGAGAAACAGAAATTCCTACCTTTGCGTTTCTCTCTTCCTTTCTTATTGGAGTAGATTTTCGCGAACCTGTTTTTCGTCTTCAGTATAAAGTATGTATGCTCGCTGTATGTTTGCCTCAAAAACGTTTCTGTCGTGATATCAATTTTTAAAGAATTTCTTATTTCTTTGTCTCGACAAAGAATAATCTTCTCTAACTTTTTAAATAACGTTCACGTCAATATCATATATAGGAATTGTTGAAGTAACTACTTCAAGAAAAACTCTACATTTTATTTATGTATATCCGTGACCTTGAGATTGCTATTAAGCAGAAATATTCTAAATAAGGAGTGGTGCATATTATTGTACCCTTGAGTATATATTATGTTTTGGGTTGGAAGGTCAAGGAACAAGGGAACTAATAAACAGATTTCTATTTATGTTCCCTGTAGCCTGTAGCCAAAAGTATAAGGTTAACTTTTTTGGTAATGTCCTTTTGCTATAAATATATGAACGTGCTCCCTATCATTCCATTGTCTAGTAACATTAAGAGAGTAAGGTTGTCAATCAGCATAGACTTGTACTTACACCTTTAATTATTTCAATATACTTTTCTATTACAAATTCATCCACTCATGCTTCAATCAGTCAATCTTAACCTCAACAAGAATATTCCTATCTTTTAGCATTGATTGGTCATTCTTTTTGAAGAGTAGAAAATCCGGGAATCTTTTTAACGTGCAAGTTTTCCGTTGATCACGGCAGTGTTTAATTTGTTACTCCGTTTGACCATCCACAACTTTCCTCGTTTCCTATTTTCTGCATCGTATGTTTCGGACGTATTAGTAAAAATAATAAAACTGAAGTAAAGATTTGCGATATTCCCTGGTGGAAGTTGAACGCTTGAACGAATGGCTCTCCTTTAAAAAAAGGCCAACGAGAAAGAGGAATGCAATATCACCTTGCCATTTCATAGGTTTTTTCGCTTCGACTTTCTTCCTTACTGTCGACCGTGTGGACGGGCCAATATATTTGTCAATTTGTCTGGATACATTCGATTGGCTTCCTTTCTTTCCGCTAAAGAAGAAATCTTTAATGGAAAAAATTGTGGGTTTGTGAATGTTTGAAAACGTTGTATTAGCTTTTGGCCAACTGTCGGGTTCATATGTCATTCGATTATATTGGTGCGCCTGTAATAAAGAAAAGTCAACAATTTGAGACACGTCGAGTGCTGTAATTCTGAACAGAAAAGGTCTCACGATATATTTAGAATTATTTTTCTACGTATCAAAGTTATGGTTAAAATAAAAAAACATCAGTGATAAATTATACGACATATTATAAAATATCGAGAAATACTGCAACATTAATTTTCAGCGCAAGAAGCCAAAAAAGTGATAGCGTTACATTTATCGTTTAAACATACCTTTCTGGGTATTTAAAAACATGAGTTTCACCAGGAAACCAAGTCGACCATTACTTAACACGTAAAGATAAAATCTAAAGGAAGAAGCTGCATGCGTTAAGAAAACCTAACCTATAACTTACAATTATCTGCTTCTACCTCGAGTGCAACGATACAGCCGGTAAGATGCACTCGAAGCTTTTTTCCAAACAGAATCACTGAGGCCTTCTCACTCCAGAAAAACCAGTAGAAACCTTCAAATACGTTTGAAAATATTTTTGTCAAACAGTGGGGAAAAGAAAAATGTAAAATATCAGTGAGGCGAGAAATATAAGATTTGATCGTTTTATTTGACAGAAACCTACATTATCCATAACACGTACGCTATACGATAGAAAGTATATAAATCAAATTCGCTGACTCGTACATGCTAATGAGGCGATTAATTACGAGATTTCCGTTGAAATTTCGGCCGTCGTTCCGCCAGACAGCGAATGGAGGTTGAAGAACGAGAGAAAAAGAAAAAAAGAGCGAGCTAGACAGAGAGAGAGAAAAAAGTCAGAGGTAGACGGAAACGAGGATAATTAGAGAGGGAGGGCAGGATAAAAGACGAATAAGCAGAACTAGACTACTTTGCACTTTCGTAGGCTCCGGGGCTGTCGTGTACAATAGTTCCTCATCGATATTGTCTCCGCCGACAAATTGCTCCGGGCTTTGATATCGATCGACGCCTTTAAACTACTGCAATTCCCTCTTTTTTCTCTCCTCTCTCGCTCTGTCTTTTCCTCTTCTGTCCTCCCTTCTTTCACTTTGTCTTTTTGCGAACGAATGCATATGCATGCAGACGTTGGAGAGAATTTCCGCTGCGCGAGGTCCATGTTAATAAAGATTAATCGTGTCTAGGCCGCATTCCTCGTAAACACGCGACTTCCGGTCCCCATTTGACGGACGGAAGTTAGACACCTGTGTCAGGTTGTGTAGGGCTTCGTGTCGGTGAACTTGGAACGTAATTTCCAGCGAAAAACTCGTACGTAGACACGTATCTTCCTTGTAACAATGGTTTTGGTTTAACACTAGAATTGCCAATTATTCATTATAATAATAAATTGTACGTTGGAAAGAAATAAATTTGAATAATCGTGTTTTTATCTCGTTGGGAGTCTATTGGGTTGGCAACTAAGTGATTGCGGATTTTGTCATTAGGTGGTTATTATAAAATCCGCAATCACTTAGTTGCCAAGCCAATATATTCATTTTGCCAAAATGATGAATTTAATATTTTGAGACATAGTCGTGACACAAAAGAAAATTCTGAGATCTACAAAATCCAGCTTTTGTATTGTTATTCAGCGAAATGTATACTCCAAGTCTCAATAAGCAGTTAATAAATAAGAATATACTTCGCGGAAGAATAAGAGTGTCGAAGAAGATTATGAAAGTAGTTTGGGGTAATTTAAAATTTCTGTTAAAAACACATCAGACTCTGAAAAAGTCTCCTACCTTTTTATATTTCGATTGTTATTACATTATATTGGGTTGGAAACTAAGTAGTTGCGGATTTTATCAATACCACCTAATGACAATATCCGCAATCACTTAGTTGCCAAACCAATAAGATTACAATAGCCATCAGCTTCTTTCTATTCTTTGACAATTATTTTTACTAAACTGCTGCTCAAAAGTATGAGTACTTAATATTGAAATATTTTAAAGATTCCTTTTCTAAAAGATTATAACTTAAAGATTGTTCAATCGTTTCTTCATTTGCATTTTAATTAAATTATCAAGTACTTTGATAAATTTGAACGTTTTACATTAATATTGGGTTGGCAACTAAGTGGTTGCGGATTTTGTCACTAGGTGGCATTGCCCAAATCCGCAATCACTTAGTTGCCAGCCCAATATCTGTTGATTCCCTACTATGCGTCGTTGCTTTCGAAAGTATTCACGTGGAAGTTCATTACGCGTGGAATACGCTCGCGCATAATCTGCTTTCAATTCGATCATTTGCCGATATAACAGCCATCGAGTATTAAAGACGATTGCATGGCGAAGCACGTGTGAATGGATCATTATCGACGTTTAGTTAAACAATAAGTCCTGCGTGTTAATTGTCAGAGCACATTAACGTCACGAAATCTCACATCTGTATTGATGGCATTTTGAAAAACGATCGACCCATCAATCTTTTCTCCCATCTTTCTTCCACATGTCGAATCAACTACAAACATTATCCCTTGCCTCACTCTGGTGTCATCGTTCTTTTCTCTTTCGATGAAGCCGATGTAACAATGTAAAACTCAGCGCTCTATTTTTTCTCATCCAGATTTAGTGGAAAATATCGGGACTTTTTTTACAGTCGGAGCGATTATTCGTGGCGCACGGATCGAATGATCGATGGTAAAATTAGTTTTATTATCGTTAGAAAAATTTTTGTCGGTTTCCATTTGCTTTCCACGTTTTGCAAGATTCATATAGGCGAAAAATTGACAGTGGTTTACACAATTGGTTTATTCGATGTTCAGACCAGATTACGCTACTTTGTTAAGCTATTGAATGTTAAGCTGATTTCCATCATGGAAATACCTTTGGCCAGCGAATCGATGTTTCTCGTAAGTTCAATTTTTCTTTCTCACGTTAAAAATATACCGTGAAGCTTAAGCTGCTTAGCAGTTGTGCGAGTATTTAATGAATACGAGCTACCGTAACAAAATCTGCTTCCATTTATGCCAGCTTTTCGTGGATCTACTTAGGGAAGAAATCCATGCTTCATTAGCAGAAAAGAATTCAGTAAAAAAGATTTTTTAAATTTTCGACAACGTGTAACGGAAACATACAAATTTATAATATTATTTGTACGTACAAAGGTGAGTGAAAATATTTGGATTAAGAAGCTTTCACGACAATAACCACGATAGTTGGATTTTGTAAACGAATTTTTAAATGTGTGGCGGCACTTGGCAACAATGTATATCTCCGAAGCGACGTGCCTAATGGGCCATCAATATCCCAACGGTCCTTCCGAATATTCGAGAAGAAAGCGTGCGTGGCAACGGTGGCGGACGCCTAACAAACGCATGGATAGTGGGGATATTGAGGGGTGACAAAAAGAAAAGAATCGAATCCGATCGACAGTTAAGTTTGAACCGGGAAGCGATAGAGGCGAGTTGTAAACGTGCAGCGAGATTGACTACGCGACGCGATCAAAAGAAGACACTTGTTAATAAATATGTTGTTAACCTAAACACCGAGTGATTATTTAATGTACTGCCACCTCAAATGTTTCACGTAACTAGCGTAATACGTCTACTTAAATAGCTCACGATAAGAAGTTGCACTGATCAAATCCATAAAATTGAGAAGCAAGGAAAAGCGAAGACGTTGCACTTATTATTTTTACAAATTTATCTTGTATTTCATTTATTTGACTAAATCAACTTATAGAAGTAGGTCATTTGTCGTGAACAATTGAATATTGATTGAATGAAATTGAAACTTTTATAAAAAGTGGATTTGCGAAAAGTCTATCAGTTTCTGTGCTAAAAAGTTTCTGTAAGTGTTGAAATACTTTGGTGAACAATTGCATGTATTATCACGTTGACTGCCGCGTCACCCATATTTGGGTGACAGCAAGGTATCTGATAGGGCCGCGTCTCCCGTACTCTGGTGACTCTTATTTGACTACTTGCGAAGCATCGTCGTAGATATTTGGAAAGATATTCCACAGGAAGTAATAGAACTATTGAGTTGTTATAAAAGTAATACGAAAATGTTTTATTAAGAAAATTATTTAAAATGTGAAACTTTGCAGCATTCTATACAAAGCTGAGTTTGTTCGGGACAATTTGGACAATAAGCTGTTGTTTTCTTTAAATTCTCTCGCGTGTTTGATCGGTTCATTCGACGTCTTTTATCTGAATAACATAGTTTGCATGCGCGACTAATGCTTCTTCCAGAATTATTTTTCCGAACGGCGATATTATGCTGACTCCGTCGAAGACAAGGAATTTTGGTATTTTCAGACAACTCTAATAATTTTGCAGTTAATAATTCTCTAAATCTTCTAATATTTACATCCTTTCTTGTTGCAATTTTCTGATACAAGTAAGTTTATTATTTCGTGATCGACGAACAGCTGAAACACATCATATGGATTGACATCGCCAGGTAATTGCCTAATGAGGCCGTCTGTCTCGGGAAAAGAAAATGACTTCTGCCGACCATTAAATTCATTCCATTCACCAAATTGAATTGTACTTTCCTCGGTATCGTCAGTTCTTCTCTCTTCCTCAATGACCAATTCTTATACAATCTCGTCAACGGTATCTTCATTACATTCAGTATCACTACGATTGCACTTATCAATATCCGAGTCAGAATCAGACGATGTAATTCTATTTATATTTCTATTTCTAGGAAATCTGATTTCTTCCTCATCGCTACTATCCGAATTTATGTCTAACCTCGTAAAAGCTTTCTTTTTCACTGCTATTTGACACACCAAGAAATAAGTTTTTCATTTTCCTTTTCGACATTGTAACGAATTAGGGCAAAGATTTTAAGTTGTCTAAAATATCGGCGGAAGTACCTATAGAGTACGCTTGGTACTACGGCTCTCGTGGCCTGAAGGAGATTTCATTGAAAACACGTCCGGCAGTCAATGTGTTATAATAACGTATATTCAAATATTCATGGACAAAAGGATAAGAATTATTTTTACCAGACTTCTCACGAGTGTACTTGTTCATAATGATTTTCAAGGTAAAGGAAGTTCGCTTGAGGAGTTTCAATTATTGAAATGACCGACGTAAATCATATCCATGAGAATGGTTGTTCTACCTCAATTTCATACGAGGCGTCGATTTACGCGAGTTCGTGCGTTTGAGACGTTGCATCCTCTGGAAGACGATCGTTGCCGCATGCAAAAAGCTCGTGAATAGCCTTTCACGTGTTCCGAGGAGCAGCCACTTGTTTCGTGCTCTCGAGGGCGGATGCGAAACGTTTTTCCGGCCTCTGTAAGATGTCCGCGGGTCAGTGCTTTCATAGCGTTGCGTGCACATTCTACTTGTTCTTCGGCACTCGTATTTTTTCCTTTTAGTTGAATTGCTCGAAATTCAATTGTTTTATGTAGAATATAAAAATTGTAGTATGAGTGCACAGTATGACTCAAGTTAGAAGGAATTTTTTCTTTAGTCTTCAAGGTTTTCAAGTAATTAGTTTTTAGGTTTAAGACTAAAAATCATAGTGTTATAGGTCAGAATTTTGAGAATTTGAATTTTGTCACATATCTGAATTCTTTCGTATATCCCTTTAGTTTTACAGTTAAATAAATTTTTGAACAATATATGGCGAATTTTATATGACATTACAGTGTTGCATCATTATGATGTTCAGCCAGCTAAACCTCATTATTTGAAGTATATTGACATCTCATTATTAAATGTGTTGAAGTAATTACTTCAAGAAAAACTCTAATTTACTTTTGTATATCCGTGTTTGTATATATCTGTTAAGAAGAGAATAGAATGTAGTGAAACAAAAAATTTGAAATAAGGAGAGATCCATATTATTGTACCCCCTTGAGTATACATTATGTTTTGGATTGCAAGGTCCAGAAACAAAGGAGCTATAAGTAGATTTCTATTGCTGTTTCTTGTAGGCTTCAACTATAGCTACAAGGTTAACTTTTTTGGTATAAATATATGGTCCTTTGTTATAAATATATGAACATACTCCCTATCATAGCTTTTGCTATTGTATTGTAACACTATAAGAGTGAGGATCTGGATCAGCATACAGTACACTTATACCTATACTTATTTCAATATATTTTTCTATTAGAAATTCATCCACTTGTTTCTCTATCAATCAACCTCAACAATATCACATATTAAATCAATAAATGATGATAACAATTTATTTAATTTTGATCTCATACACTATACCTGTACCTATACTTGTTCCAATATATTTTTCTGTTACAAATTCATCCACTATTCCTCTATCAATCAACCTCAACAATATCACATATTAAATTAATAAATAATAATAACATTTTACTTGATCTCGACCTCATACACTATACCTGTACTTATACCTGTTTCAATATATTTTTCTATTACAAATTCATCCACTTGTTTATACATATTACAACAATATTATACATTAAATTAATAAATGATGATAACAATTTATTTGATTTTGACCTCATACACTATACCTGTACCTATACTTATCTCAATATATTTTTCTATTACAAATTCATCTACTTGTTTCTCTATCAATCAACCTCAACAATATTATACATTAAATTAATAAATGATGATAACAATTTATTTAATTTTGAGCTCATACACTATATCTGCACTTATACTTATTTGGATATATTTTTCTATTACAAATTTATTCACTACCCTCTATCAGCCAATCTCAACAAAATATGAAATATTTATTATTATTCTGATTTTTATCTTAAAAAAAAATAAAGTAAAAATTATTACAATGACAATTATCTACTTTAGTAGAGGATTTAATTGATGCATTGGATTTATTTGATGCATCATTTCCAGACAATTATTTAATTATAAATAATACGTTTGTAGCATATTCTGTATCAATCTTAATAATTAGTTTCGCCAGTTTAATTTAATTTTTCCTACCGCGATAATACAAAACCCCATCCACCGTGGTAACGTTCGATTTTAATATTCGTTGCTTTCCACGCAACAACTTGCTCGCTCATTTGAAACAAGGTCAAGGGAACTAATTGTAATCCTCGAAATTATTATGATTTCTTCCCACGGATCGCATTTTAACGAGCTACTTGGATTAATTAATTCTTAGGCCCCCTTGTTACACGCTCTATCGTTCCTCTTGACCTCTTATTTTCCCCGGACGAGATTCGTCTGTGGATTTTCTTGTCTTCGAACACGATACAACTGGCAACATCTACGCAAAACTCGGAACATCCGGGTTAGATTTGGTTAGGTTCCGAGAAACATACTTGCAAGCATTGAAATATATAATTAAATTGAAATTCTCAAAATCTCGATTTGAATACGTTCTCATAAACTCAATACCAAATGTAATCAAATATTCTATGTACACATAAATTTCCCTTTTTATTTTTATAATGAAATGTATTTATTGTATTGTATTGTATGTATTTATGTAAATTATATATGAAATGTATTTATATTCAGAGGTTGGGCAAAATAATGGAAATACCTCTTACATGTCATATACGTATTATACAAACATATACATACATATACATATACATATAAGAATTCTGTCCAACACCTCTGTATGTGTTTACTGTCTTGAGACGTTTCTGAACGAATGAGAGTCCACCGTAAACATAACCTCATAACACCATAATTTTCAGTCCAGTACTATTTATACTCGTGTTTATATTATTACCAATTTCCAAGATGCTACAAATCCCAATTGTAGTACAATTTTTTCTAACTCTTACAATGGCTATCTTACAAAAAGTATAAGTCCAAGTAGCAAAAGTATAAGAAGGAATTTTTCAGAGTCTAAAGGAACAGTTTTCGTACTGGAAGCGGTTAGACCAATTCCTGTTATTTATCGTCACGTTGCTCGCCTTCGTATTTCTCGAATGCATTTCTGTGGTTCGCGGTGTCTCCCGCTGGCGACCCTAACAAAATGTGAGAAAGCTTCACGGTGATACAACGAGGAAAAATTTTTCTGTCGTTCCTTTTTTTTCTCTAGCGAAGAAAAGTTTCGCCAGGAACGTAGTTCCGTGAATGGGAAGTTGCTAGGTACTTTGATGGCGCTGTTGTTTGTCGATGTGGTCGAAAGAGAGGAATGGGGAGTGTGCGCTGATCAGATTCGTAGATAAAACAGCGCAGGCATGATTTTTATCAAATTCATCGGTGATATTCCGCGGGGAACAATAGGGGAAGACACGCGATAGATAATTTGCCAAATAAATACAACACGACGTGAAAGCTCGCCTCGAATAAATCGAACGCTGTCTCGTGAACCAATGACGTTTCGATATTTGTTTTTTTTTTGTCTCCTCTCGTTAAAGGCTAATGATCATCGATTTGAACTGGATTTTATTTCCCTTTTCCTCTAACAGAACCATGGCGTGTATTTTCATTTCTCGTTCGAAAGAATAATTTGAAAAATTGAAAACTCTCGGCTGTTGTTTTGTTAAAAATGGAAATCGAACTATAGATTTCTAGCAGTATGCGTTCATTTAATGCTCATTGCCAATCAGATTCACGATCTCTCCAGTTAATCTCGTTGCAGCCTCCAAATTTTCATATCCTGTTTCCCTTTGTTATGTATTTCGATAAACAAAACGATTCGTGATATTTCGGGGGAAAACTTGAGCATTAAATGGAAACAAGAAATCACGTGTATTAACAACGATTTATATTTTGCTGAAATTTAAGCTATTCTCCTTAACGATTGGAAGATCTGTGGCGACACTCGACGACGGGACTTTCCGATGGCTTCGCGACACAAAGCGCTATGCCATCTAAGCATAAAGCTGACATGCCCAATGTACCATCGATATCCCTACGGTCCTTTCGCCGAATATTCGGAAGAATGTATACGCGGCAATCGTCGCGGACATCTAACAAACGCGTGCGTAGTGGAGATATGGAGGGGCAACAAAGAAAAGAATCCGTTTGGTTTCGAATAAAAGATTCATTCCGTTTCGGACAGCGAAGTGCGAAGGGTGTAGCGTAACAGCGAAGTAAACATATTCGAGAAGCGTGATTGCTAGTTGTTGGTTGTTGATTGTTGGTCGTTGGTCGTTGGTCGTTGGTCGTTGGTTGTTGGTTGTTGAACATCGAGAGTATTTCTTGGGCACTTACATCTACAACCAACCACCACCTCAGATCGGATAAAAATAATCAGAAGGATAACCACATTAATTAACAACACACGTCACACGTCTAACATACAGTGGTTCGCCAAAAACTTGTAGAAACCTTTTATGAATAAATTACGTGTATTACATGGAACATCCTGAAATCTCTTTAGAACTGTAATAAGACTCGACCGTCATGATGATATTGATAAATTATGAAAGAGACTTTAAAAAATATACAGAAGTAACAAGAAGTTTCTGGTGCAAATACATTTTTCATAGAAATTATGAAAGTATTCTTCCTTTAATTATTAAGACTTTAACTGCCACGTTAAGACCGGAGCCTTCAACTTCTTACAATCGTAAGAATTGAATGAAAATTGACAGTTAGGACATTTTGAATATAACCGATAAATAGAAGATACCTTAAAATAAAAAGTGATATATTAAACAATAATTTAACTTAATAAAAATTTAATTAAACAATTTTGTTAGAACATCAATAAAAAAAATGACAACAAATGTTGCATCTAACGGTGCACTGTATTAAAACACTGTGGCGTCCTCAGCAAAACGTGTGATCTCGGCGTGGCAGTTAAAGTGTTAAAGGCTTTTTATTGATTAAGTTATTAAAAGAAACATAGGAATAGAACATACCTAGTAAACTTGTTCATCTGTCAAAGACATGAAATGTAAACCCCTGTACTCAAAACTCTCATCAACCATGTTCCAACGATTTATAACTAAAAAACTTTGTTAAAACTAATAACTAATTTGTTAATAAAATAACTAATTCGACGGTTCGTTGGTCTGTTTACAGTGTGCAGCGAGAATCCTGGCCTGAGCGGTCGTTACCACGCCGGACTGTGGAGTGGAAAGCGTTGGTCCTGCTGCCGCTTGTCTACACGTTCCGCGGAGGGCTGCGACACTTGCAGTTCCTGGTCCTCTAAGCCGTTAAACGCAACGAACCCGTCCTCCACGTCCACTTCGAGCTTCACCTCGGCCACCGGAAGCACCATCGCCACCACTGCCGCCATAACCGATCGACCACAGACGACCAACTCAGAGGCGAACAACAATCCCATCATTCACTCGCAGGCCCGTTCAACTATCGGTTCGTACCAACTGTCATTTTTCTTCTTATTTCATCTCCTCCTTTTCTACGAAATACGTTCTTATTTCTCTTGTTCTGTTTGCTTAGTAAGATTTTAAAATAATTTCCAAAGCTTCTACATCGGTAGATCCGATCTCGAACAGCAGAGGGCAGGTGCGACGCTTAGAAAAGAAACGCGCGCACTTTGAATGTGATAGAATCGTGAATGTTTCAAAATCGGATTTTTCCAAGATTTGTAAATTGTATTTGCCAATGTTGTGTAACATAGGATTAAGTTGCTGCAGGCGATCCATCTTTAAAAGGTTAAAGTATGAGGAATAGATTTTTCTTGTTTTGTTGGTAACTTGGACGTGGGAAAACAAGATGAAAGTATGATGGCGCACGTGGAATGCTATAGGATGATCGATAGAAGAATTAGAGAACTGGCGATTGTGAAAACTAAAGTGAGAAGTTCAAAGGTTAGAGATATACATGTTGTAACTTGATACTCTGGCGACTCTTTCGCGCCACGCTTGCCAAGGTCTACGTTTCAAAGAAACCAGTAGAAAATTATCTGCTGACTCTGGCAAAGAGAGGATAAAACCTGGAAACGACCACGTTTCTTTGATACGTCGAGCGTTTTACCTTTTTTAAAGACGGCGAACGTGTGACATGAATTTCGTGTTTCAAGATCTTCCAGTGCAACTCTCAAGTTTTTCTTACAGTTTCACCAAGATATCTTCGCGACGCTAACGAAGCTATTCTTCTTCCATAATAATCTGTTTCCATGAACTTTCTTCTTTCTTTCTCTTCTTTGCTTCTTTTCTTTATTCCACTTTTCACCAGCTTTAAAATAGATTCGACCAATCGACTAATAGCTTAATTAATCCCATGAGTTGGCCAATGTTAAATTCAACGCTAGTTTTCCGTTTAATCTGCGACCTGTTTCCTTCCGGTTCGACTTCGCGCTGTATTTCGGGCTTACCGAAACTCACCAGCCCCCTTCCAGTTAAATATTAGCGAGCGTCGCGGTAATTCCAAGACAAACTCTCCCCCAGTCATAAATGTCCGGTCAGTTAATACCGGATTCCATTAGGACCCCTTAGTGGCTTTGAAATTCCAATCAGTTTCAACAGAATTGACAGTTGTTGAGCTCACGTTGCATGGAATAACTAGGAAATTACATTATTTCATTGGTCTAACTATCAGTCTTGTATTAAATTTTCATTTAAATTCTTCTGTTTGTTGGATTTATCCTGTTGCTTCTTTTCTTTTTTTTTTTTTTTGTAAAGACTGCATTGAAATGTAACATTGTTTTTATTTTTTATGGAGATATATTTAATTAACTATATTGGAAACACCGACATATTCAAAATGGTCAATTCGTAGGTTTTGGTAGGAAATTTATAAATTTCTCACGCTACAGTTTATGACTTTAATGATTTTTTTTTGGAAGTATGGGTATAAATGTCTTTCCCTTGCATTATATATTTTTTCATATACCATTCATTTTGACTTTTTTGGTGCGTTTTTATACTTTAATCGTTGATAGTTTTAGTATTAAGATTACAATAGCCACCAGCTTCTTTCTATTCTTTGACAATTATTTCTACTAAACTATTGCTCAAAAGTATGAGTACTCAATATTGAAATATTTTAAATATTAAGTAACTTGAAGATCGTTCAATTGTTTCTTCATTTGCATTTTAATTAAATTATCAAGTACTTTGATAAATTTGAACACTTTACATTAATATTGGGTTGGCAACTAAGTGATTGCGGATATTGTCAATGCCACCTAGTGACAAAATTCGCAATCACTCAGTTGCTAAACCAATAACATTACAATAGCCATCAGCTTCTTTCTATTCTTTGACAATTATTTTTACTAAACTGCTGCTCAAAAGTATGAGTACTCAATATTGAAATATTTTAAATATTAAGTAACTTGAAGATCGTTCAATTGTTTCTTCATTTGCATTTTAATGAAATTATCAAATATTTTGATAAATTTGAGCACTTTACATTAACTCTTTGTACTTCTATGCCGAGTGTGACTCGAAGTCAGTTTTTACCTCAGCTGCTCCTTTGTCGAGTCCCACTCGACATTCTTTCAGTTCCACCTCTTTTTATGAATGCATCCAGGAAATTGTTTCAAGATATATCGTACACTTAAAAATTACAAAATACAACAATAGTGTGAATAAAACTGTTATTTAACTGAATTTCTTTCTTCCTTTATTTACTTAAATTGTCTCATTTTTTAGTTAAAGTAAATTTCAAATAAAACACTTAAAAGCGTTGGCAGCTGCTGCTAACGAAATTGAAATAAAATTCAGAGTGCAAAGGGTTAATAAATATCAAACAATTATTTGAAACGATATCATTCGCATAATTCTTAACATCCAAGAAACTTTCATTTTCGCAATATTCCGCTTCTTTATTTCTTTGGAAAAGTGACCATACGAGGTGTCCTCGATGACGTCGTATCTTACGTCGACGATCCACAGTAACATTTCGACGTTCTTCTTTTCCTTCTTGAAGCACGGAACATGAAGCAGAGGACCATAAACAGGGTTGCAAATACAAAATAAGGGATGAAATTCGACAGGCGTAGTTAAACGGGTCAGTGCACAACGATAGTATTCTTTGTGTCTTGCTCTTTATGCTGTCATTGTGCACCGACCCATTTGACGCGGCTTCTTATATTTTATTTTTCCTCTTCCGTCACCTCACCGTGCATCGACCCATTCGGCGCATCGAACAGATCCTCTTTGCGTCTCGCATTCCTCCCCTCTCCTTTCTTTTATTTTTCTCTTCTCCTATCTGCCTGTTCGAACAGCTAGACGTACATCTCATGAATTTTACATTTTGGAACTTTTACGATCATTAGATAACATTTCTCGCAGTTCTTCGAGCTTTCATCATATTTTTATTAGTTGCGATCTATCTCGAGCTTTCGTGAACATTCCAACGCGCTTCTTCAGGATAGACTTGAACATTTCTTTCTTCTTCAGGCTAAGCCCAAAATATTCTATATATATGTCGGAGATGAAAGGACATCGGGGCCTTTCTTTTGGAATTTTTGGGAGATCCCCAGTACTTTAGACTAGACTATTTATTATAGCTGTACTTAAATAATGAAACTTAGAAATAGTTGTTATGATTCAATCCGATTATGTTTACCCGAGATTTGTGACGGTGAGCTTGAACTCGAGGTGACACAACTGGTCGCTGAACGTGGCCACGGTCACGGGATGAACGTTTTTACCTAACAGAGAAGTGCCAATATTATGGGACACACGTTGTATTAACAATCAAACCCCGGGCAGGAACAGTGTCGCCGCTAAGCGGGACTGCCTAACAACAACGGCTGGAATTTTGTTGGTATCCCTGACCAATATACAACGAACAAACGCGATCGTAAGGAGAGTAAAGTTTCCATCAGTCTTTTATTCTTGCGGTCACCTTGGAGAGTTTTCACATCGTCTTTACGTGCAGCATTATACCGAGTGTCACAGCAAACGTTACTTTGTGCTTCAAAGGAGTTACCCCGTTGACCGTGAATTCTTTATTGAACCTAAGAACATTGTCATTAACATCTCGAGTGTCTAATCACCACGGTTATTTGTCAAACTCTGTAAAAATCATATTTATACCAGTAAATGTAGTCTCTGTTGTACAACAACGATGGCTAGTCCGAATGAAGATTCGTTACACGCCCCTAAACCTGACGATAACCCGACATATATTTGTACAGGACTTGCAGAGAATTGTAATATAGAATAACGAGAGATTGCTGCTACAACCCGTCAAATATATTTGGAATAAATTAAATAAATATAAATACTGTCGAGAGACGCTCGTACAAACATATTCGCAAAGATAGAGTATGATCGTTTGCGTATAACTCAATAACTCATATGCTTCGTTAATCGCAGATAATAACGGATAAATAACTCGCGTGTTAACTCGAACTTCTTTTTTTTGCACGTGGAGAAATCCTCATGGACACTCCGCTGCTACTAATAATCGTCAACAGCAGAGTAATGTCAGTCTCTTACCGACTAAAACTCCACGATGACCATCCTACACGTGCTTCGGGGACCTCTTACGAATTATCTTTCCGTTGCACCCCCTTCCCGCGTCCTCTTGATCGAACCAGTCCTAAAAATTCCCCTAACTGTTGAGTTTAGCCATCAATAGCGGGGGGCCATTGCCTCTAACGCCATCCCCCCTTCTAGTCGTGGTCTAGGCCGCCTGACCGCCATCCCCCTGTGTTAACTCGAACTATAGCTCGGATAATGACTCGGATAATAACTGACTCGTCCGCAATCGCGTCCGTTTATTTATATTGGTCGGGGGAGGGGGGGAGTTGAAAAATTTGAATTCGTCTTAGATCGACGGTTGCCCATAACGGCCACATTGTTTTGCTCGGTGTTTATTTAGCGTTACGTTTCGTGCGTCAAGGCGGTGTCAATGTCTCGAGGCAAAACAACAACATGAGTCGCCCTCGATTCGCATTGTCCACTGACTCATGTGCCGTTAGATATTCTAATATTCTAAATATTCTACAATATTTTAAAATTATTGAGATGTATAATTTTGTGTGCTGGGCTGGGTTAGATGCGTAGTAGAGATACTTGTACGTGAATATCAGTGTGTGAAAATATGTGTGTGCGCGGCGTTTCGAAAACAGATGAATGTAAACTGTGTTCAGTCGGTTAACAGTCGGGTATGGAAGAAAGTGCTGAGACGCGTGCAAGTGCGTATCGATGAATATCTTAGAAATCGTCCATCAAATAAATATATAATTATTCTAATATTAATTCCAAGCGTAAATTTAGTGTTTCTGTACCATTATTTCGGCTATTAAGATCCACAATTCTCAACAAAAATAAATATTCTAAAAATATTCTTCTCCTGGAAGAATCGCAAATACAACATTTAACGTTTCCTGTACCATGGAACTATTTGTTCAATGATTATTCTTGCAACAACGCGAAATGCTCAATGGCTTGTTCAGTGAAAAGTGGAAAATTCGATGACCAGATTGCTCTGCCGCTTTAAAGGAAAGAAAAATTCGACATTGACCGGGTATCGATGGGTCGTTGTGGGATGAATAGAACGATAGTATCTGGACGTTCTATTAAAATTTTTGACGCGAGTGTCGATCACGTGTACACAGCGTTACAGAACCTGTGACAAGTATACGGTGACCGTTTTCCAAACATAAGAATGTTGCGTCGTAGACAGAAATTAATACGTAAAATTTTGTTGTCGCAACTTGAAACGTGTACTAATTTATTTCTAAATTAATATCATCCTTCTGTGGAATAATTTCAATTAAATTGCCAGAAGCACTTCTGCTCTACTGAATTTATTTACCACTTATACACATATTAATTAATCAGGATATATGTATATTAAATTTCGTGTCAATTAATAGTACTTTTATATAACTACAAATATTTCATACTATAAAAGTTACGCGTAGGGTTTGATAAAAAATTGTATACTCACAACTTTAGCTGAAATACTCTTAATACTACTACTACTGATAGTTAACACGAAGTTATTTCTACCAAAACCATTGAAAATGACTGGTCTTTAAAAAGTACGTAATAATAGAATATTTTTATATTTATTCATTTATTATTTTCTTACAGAAGGAATTCCATGTTATGTTGTTGAGAATTGTGGATCTTAATTGCCGAAATAAAAGTAAAGGAACACTAAGCTTACACTTAGAATTCAAATTAAGATAGTTATAGATTTATTTAATAAACGATTTCCAGGATCTTCGTCGATATACATTTGCACGCGTCTCAGCACTTTCTTTGTCCCGCCATCTTCCGTACCACACTGCCAACGGAACAGTTACATTCATCTGTTTTTCGAGACGCCGCGCACACACATACTTTCACATATTCATATTCACATACGTGTGTCACTACTACGCGGCTAGTCTAGTCTACCACACAAAATTATACATATCTCGATATATGTAGTACATTTTTGGTATTATTAATCTATCTGCGACCATCATCCCTAAACGAGGGTTGCCACATTTATAAAATTGTAGAACCAGTCGTTTTGACTGGTGTGGTATTTCTAGCGTTAGCATCTAGCGATCTAGCGATCGATTCGGAATTTTCCTGATAACTGATATCGTCGTATCGAATGATACGCGGTAAAAATGTTAAAAACGTGTGGCAAGTTGTACGAAACGAGGAAACTGGTTAATTGGGGTTCGATAAACAGATTGCAGGACCCTTTTACATTTTGATAGGTACCAGTCATTTTGACTGGTATTGGTATAAGTAGCCCTGATGCAAAATTATTTTCAGTTTGAATACATAAAAAACAAAATAAAATTCATTATATTATTCTTTTAGTTATCGTTGCGAAAGGCATTACATCATTGCGGAAAAAATATAACATGAAGTAAGAATTTTAAAATAAAATTGTAAAACCAGTCAATTCGACTGGTGCGGTAGTTCTAGAGATCTATCACAATAAATGAGAAAAAGAAAATTTAATAATAAAAATAAGAAAAAGAAAAAAAATAAGGTTAACGACGATGAAATGATTACAATAATTTCATAATTTCTGGCTACGATCCGCGTTATCGTTTTACATTTGATCCTGCTACCATTTTTCAGTGAGCTCCAGCGTACAAACATCTTCCACTTCTCGCGGTATACAGCTGTTCCGTTTCCAAGGAATAGCTCATCCGATTATTTTCCCCGAGTTGCTCCCTCGAACAAGTTCCTTGCTCGCAACTGCGTTCGTGCCTTAGAAGTTGGCCAGTTTGTAACATTAACACTTGCTGGATTGGTCTAATGAAATTAGCACGGGTATTAGCTTGCAAATGCGCTGGGAACGTCCATGTGTATCTTCGTTTTCGAATATTCGTGCATCCAGCCACGTGCTTCGTTCACGTGTTCTAGACGTATTATATTGGCTTGGCAACTAAGTGATTGCAGATTTTGTCTGTACCATGTAATGACAAAACCCGCAATCACTTAGTTGCCAACCCAATAGGACGATGATGACCAGCTACGGTAGATAACCAACTGATTATTAGAGCTGAATCATCAAAGTGTTCAAATTTCATCCACTCAGAAACACGCAACTCGGCACTTTACCGACTCGGCCGTTAAAAAATCGAAATTCTATTCTTCTAAACATAGTAAATCACGCTTTTCTGTCTTTTATAACACATTGACTGGCGTGTCACCCATGTTTGGGTGACAGCAAAAGTTCCTGGCAGTGTAGCCCCACTCGCATTCGGATGACAATAAACCTTCTGGTAGGGGACGTGTCACCCACATAGGGTGACAGCAAAAGTTCTTGGCAGGGTCGCCCCACCCGCATTCGGATGACAGTAGAGTTCCTGGTAGGGGGCGTCACCCATATACGGGTGACAGCGAGGTTTCTGATAGGGCCGCGTCTCCCATACTCTGGTGACTCTTATTTGACTACTTGCGAAGCATCGTCGTAGATATTTGGAAAGATATTCCACAGGAAGTAATAGAACTATTGAATTGTTATAAAAGTAATACGAAAGTGTTTTATTAAGAAAATTATTTAAAATGTAAAACTTTGCAGCATTCTATACAAAGCTGAGGTTGGTCGGGACAATTTGGACAATAAGCTGTTGTTTTCTTTAAATTGTCTCGCGTGTTTGATCGGTTCATTCGACGTCTTTTATCTGAATAACATAGTTTGCATGCGCGACTAATGCTTCTTCCGGAATCATTTTTCCGAACGGCGATATTATGCTGACTCCGTCGAAGACAAGGATTTTTTGTATTTTCAGACAACCCTAATAATTTTGCAGTTAATAACTCTCTAATTCTTCTAATATTTACATCCTTTCTTGTTACAATTTTCTGATACAAGTAAGTTTATTATTTCGTGATCGACGAACAGCTGAAACACATCATATGGATTGACATCGCCAGGTAATTGCCTAATGAGGCCGTCTGTTTCGGGAAAAGAAAATGACTTCTGCCGACCATTAAATTCATTCCATTCACCAAATTGAATTGTACTTTCCTCGGTATCGTCAGTTCTTCTCTCTTCCTCAATGATCAATTCTTGTACAATCTCGTCAACGGTATCTTCATTACATTCAGTATCACTACGATTGCACTTATCAATATCCGAGTCAGAATCAGACGATGTAATTCCATTTATATTTCTATTTCTAGGAAATCTGATTTCTTCCTCATCGCTATTATCCGAATTTGTGTCTAACCTCGTAAAAGCTTTCTTTTTCACTGCTATTTGACTCACTAAGAAATAAGTTTTTCATTTTCCTTTTCGACATTGTAACGAATTAGAGCAAAGATTTTAAGTTGTCTAAAATATCGGCGGAAGTACCTATAGAGTACGCTTGGTACTACGGCTCTCGTGGCCTGAAGGAGATTTCATTGAAAACACGTCCGGCAGTCAACGTGATTTCAAGACAATCTTAACAATCGATACATTTTCAATTATACATAATTATGTCTCTGCAGAAAGTTCTAGGATTAGAATAAGAAGTTCTTCCCGGCCCAATATAGTCAGATTCTAAGTGCTAAAATCTGCAATGAAATTTACGAAATTCTTCTATTGTAAATCCCCTTAATTACAAGCCATTTGTAACGATAGCAATTAGATCAGCATGGTGTCTGGTACACCAAAGAATTTTAAATACTCGAGCATTCCATTCGAAAATTCTTAATCATCTTAGACACTTCCATAACTTTAAATTCTCTTTAAATTCTTCTATTGTAAATCGCCTTAATTTTAGGCCATTTGTAACTATAACAATTAGATCAGCATGCTTTTGGTACACCAAGAATTTTAAATACTCGAGAATTCCATTCGAAAATTCTTAATCATCTTAGACACTTCCATAACTTTAAATTCTCTTTAAATTCTTCTATTGTAAATCGCCTTAATTTTAGGCCATTTGTAACGATAGCAATTAGATCAGCATGGTGTCTGGTACACCAAAGAATTTTAAATACTCGAGCATTCCATTCGAAAATTCTTAATCATCTTAGACACTTCCATAACTTTAAATTCTCTTTAAATTCTTCTATTATAAATCGCCTTAATTTTAGGCCATTTGTAACGATAGCAATTAGATGAGTATGGTGTCTGGTACACCAAGAATTTTAAATACTCGAGCATTCGATTCGAAAATTCTTAATCATCTTAATCTTTTTCTTGAAATACTTAGTTTTCGAACGATCTTTCTTGCAATTGAAGATAAAAGAAAATAAAATACAGTAATCTGTTCTGCTCGAAGGTAATGGAACGGAGGTGATTAAATGTATAATGGTCGATGATACGTTTTAGATTATGTGGCAACAGTGTTAGAATCCTCGGTTCGTATGCTTTTTTTCAACGACGAAGCAGTGGCTTTACCGTTGAAAAAAGCGAAGCGAAGCAAAGCAAAGTCTCATTTGCTCGACGTTCTCCTTCTTTGCCTCATAGTTCCACGTAATCTCGCGCCTCCAAAGCATCCCGTTATGCAATACCGAGAAGTATCTTGCTGGAATGCAGAAGTTGGAAGAACCGAGAAAATAAGAAGCCACGTTCCACATTCTCCCTCGATTCAAGTAGTGACGCGTTGAAGAATGATAAGTGGCGACAGTTCTATATTCTCGTTGTTTTTCCATCATACTGTTACATTCTTCATGGTAAAATCGAATTTCATTAAAAAAAAAAAGTAATAAAAAGTTTCCTCGAAATTCGTTTCTTTTTTTAATCCTCCAGATACGGAAGCGTATATTTTCTTTCAAAATCTGCCGCAATTCGTTTTGTTTACTAAGTAAACAGCCGGTGAATGTAAATTAAAATAGAGAGTGAGAGAAAATAACTAGCAATGGGAGAAGTTAGTCTGTGCTTGCGACACTAATGGAAGATTACAATAGGAAAATGTAACAAATTTAATTTAAGCTGATATTTTAAAATAGCAACAATATTTCAAATTTAATATGTTGTGAATGAATTTTATATTACCAATTTCTCTCCTCTTATTTGATTTTAGTATTAAATAAAGCACAGGGAGAAGCTTGTTTATGAAAACAATTTTACAATTCAATAGTTTCAATAGTAGTTTCAAAATTGTCTTTTCATTAAATTTGTTTACAGATATATTAGAATAAATATCTTGCCAATCATGACAATTGTATCTTCTTACAGTGCTAATGAAATTTTTAAATGCTTTATATGCTTGTAAGAAAAAAATATTAATTTTTATAAAGAAGACACTTTAGAAGGGTCACCGAGTAGCATTGAAATTAGAACATCAACAAATATGGATTTACCACGCTATTTTCCTATTCTTCTTCATTAATTTTGCACATAGCATAATCGAATATTTTAGATCAGGGAACAGAGGTCTTCTCTTACAAAAGCACACTATACTTCTTGTGCTCTTGGTAGTAGCTAAGGTCAAAGTAGATGACAATAGTGGTTGTTGATAGTATCGTAATTTATCGCGCGAACAATCAACGCAACTGGTCCTCTTTGATTTGCTTCTGTACAAATCTAATGCAGCACTTTGACTGCCACACAGAAATCACATGTTTCGCTGAGGGCGCCACTGGAGTATTATTCAAAGTATATAATAGCAAAATAATAATAAATTGATGATATAAGACAACATTCTTCCCTAAGTGTTTCAACACAGTGCACCGTTAGATGCACATTTGACCTCATTTTTTTTTTATTGATTTTCTAATAAAAATGTTTAATTGTTCAACGGGGCACTTTTTATTTCAAAGTATCGTCTATTTATCGGTTATATTCAAAATGCCCTAACTGCCAATTTTCATTCAATTTTTACAATTGAGGTTTTACAATTTTTACAAAGAGGCTGAGGCGCTCCGGTCACCAATAACCAACATGGCGTCACAGGAGAAAGCATGGCGTATGACCCAGGACGTGGTCAAAGTGTTAAATTCAATCTAGCGTTCTATATAAGCCTAATGAAAAATTCTATTATTATTAAATTTAAATATTTTACAGTTGCTATCATCATCTCCATATATCGTGTAACGGGAATAACCTAATTATATTTTACATGTACATTTGGTTTAAGCTAATTTATGCTTTTGCAATACATTTCTATAACCACGTTTAATATACGAGAAATATCCTCACACAAAATGTTTGGTTCGACAGCAGGGATTTCATAGAATATTTAGTTTCTTCGCAGGCAATTTTTTAAAACTCGATACGAGATCGATTAACGAAGCACCATAAATGTATTCATTTTTGATGAAATTGGTCCGCTACATTTCAGTGTGTTATGCATATGAAATTGTTTCGAAATATATTTCTATTTTTCGTATTTAATAAAATACAACTTTCCTTATAGGGTAAAAGTATTCGACCTTGAAAGGGCAAACAAAACGTATAAAGAGCGTGTTGATTGATTTAATAGTGAAATGTAATTAAACCACCTAATAATTACGAGTTTCACGTTCCGAAACGATCTACAAAATGTATCCCGCGAAATATCACGATTGCGATACTAGCGACATCTGGAATTCAAGCTTTTCACGATATTAGCATAGGTTGATGCGAAATAATCGGTGAACAGTGTTTGAACAGGCAAGTTTCGAGGAAGTTGGTCAGCTTGAAGAGGATCCGATGGAAAAAGTTTGGACTGCCATTCACGGTACCGGTACTCGAGTATTTGATAAACGATCTCCCTCTCTGGTTTCGCCTATCCTCCGGCTTTGCCGGTTAAAACTTTCGTTTTTCGAATAGGAACACCGCAGACGAATGGTCGGCAACTCGGCTAGAAACTCGATGCAGTTCATTTGCATGCGTTTCGCGTACGCGGCCCACGGCTACATTTTCTGTCGGAATTTAAGACTCGATTTACACTGACATGGCACCGGTCACAATGTAGTTAGGGCTCAGTCACACTCCATTTAAATGGTAATCGATTCTCTTGGAACGACGAGGGACGATGCTCGATGTGTAACGACGATTTAGAGATTTCGCGTGGACACCGTTGCTTTTCTCGCTTTTCCGTCGAACAGCTTCGCTCAATTTCTGTCCACTCGCCTGCTATCTCAATGGAATAATAATGCAGTGAAACGTCCAGGTTTTCCTTTCGTTTGGATACATTTGTCAGGGAGTTTTGCATATTTAATCGTTTGGAGAGAGAATTCTCTTTCAGCTGTGGGACAAATATCTTTCTTTTGGTTAAATCTCTTCGTAATTAACACATTGTTGATCGGAAATTTTACCGAGAATTTATCTCATGTCACTGACTATTATTTCGTAATTTGATGTGCAAGTAACACAATATAAATAAACTTTAATAAATTCTATTTGTTATTCAACTTTTAATATTTCTTTTTCTGTGTGATGATGCACAGCAGCTTTTGCAATATATCTAGTTTCTGCGGTTTCCTTTTGAAGGGCATACTCTACACGCTCTAGTCGGATTTGTTTTTCTGCCAGTGACTATTTTTTCTAACACGTGGTCTCTTAGTTGTCCGGAAAGCCTGAAGGGTGCATCATTATAATAAAGAGCTGTTTTAGAAATTCGAGAAGCGTCAGGTGCAATGCTGCATTCTTTGGAATTCACAGTTATCCATTCTTTAGCTACTTGCAGTAGAAATTTGTTGTATCTTGTTTTATTTTCTGGCAGATAGGTACAGTACATTTTATATGCATCAAACAAAGTGTAGTTTATCAGAAAAAATGCTAATTTTCTGGACCACTTTAATTCGGCTGTCCGCCAAATACTGATCTGCACGATCTACCCCTTTCACGTTATGCCCAGAGACTTACTATAGGCTGTGTTCCTAACCGTCTCCCCTGGTACTACAATGTCGCAGACAGATCGTCTTACATGACCGGCGAATATACACAAAGTAGCGATAAACGCATAGTTGCCGTCGAGCAGCGAGTTCTAGAAACATCGATTCCCCTTCGGTCCGTTATTTTACCTACGCAAAAAAAGTGGCGTACGTGATCATAGGCGCGAACGGTTGCGAGACTCGATCGTGGTGGGGGTAGCTTCTACGAGAAGACAAAGGAAACAAATCGAAGAGCAGTCAGTATTATACGAGGATTCAAACCGAATGCATCGAGAGGTTCAAAGAAATAAAATCAAGTTCGCTTAGTCAAACGAATACGTCGAGAAATATGATAAAGTCGAGTCAAATTATAATAATAAACTAGTTGTATTATCGTTAAATCTTTTGTAACGTGTAACTTTAAATATTGTTAAAATAGAAGCTTATATTAACCCTGTTAATTTAGTGTTACAATCTTTTGAACTACCTCTGTTATCCTGATCGAAACAGGGGAACGACTGGTTCGCGGAGTCGACTATCAGAATCGTAGCGAGAATCTACGCCTCTCGCTGACGCGTTTCTTCACGAACGCTCGTAACACATGTGCTTATTTTATTGTAATATACAGGTAGATTTAATGATATTTTGGTGGCCTAATATCAGATTCACTATCTTCTGATACAGTATCATTTTCTAAGTTACCACAATTTGATTCACAATCACTCGGACAATCGGATAAAACATGCCCGTATAATTCATTGAAAGATTCTTCATTGGTACTTTCCATCATCGTTGATACTTTTCACGACAAAGGACGAAACTTGACGGGTCTTATAGGCGAGACACAGCTTGAGCCATGCTGACCAACAATTGCACTGCATCATCTCCAACAGTGCACCGAGAAAACGACTCTGATGAAAAAAAGCGCATCAGGAGTATACTCATGGCCGGTCAACAATGTGTTAATTAGAATTTTCTTTCAATTCTGAAGATAATATACTTTTTGTAACAATTGGTAATTTTTAATTACCAATTAAATTATTGGTTATTATATTAAAAAACAACACGAATTTTAACTTTAACTTGAAACTAAAATATTCAGTGAATTATCTACAATAGGTACGTTGCTATGATGTAAAGATAATGTTGTAAAAAAATAGCACAAAAATGTGAATAGTAAATTCGCAAAACGTTTAAAAATTGCGTTAAAAAAGGTATCGCAATTATCGTGTACGTCGAGGTATCCAATTTTCGCGAAACGATTCTCCAACACTAATAAAATAATATTCTAAAAAAAAAAAAAAATAGTCGCATGTATTTATCGAAATTTGTAGAAGATGCAAATAATTATAGTTTCAGAAATGTGTAACTTTTGAAATAGTAAATTCGCAAAGCGTTTAAAAATTTCGCTAGAAAAAGGATGGCAGTTATCGTGTACGTGGAGGTATCCAATTTTCGCGGAACGATTCTGCAACACTTTTGCAATTTCACCGGCCATTTCGAATAGCAATATCGGCCGAAATTAATCATCTCGACAGAGGATTGAATAAAATGTCATCTTGGTGCAGGCTGTGGATTTCCCATATAAACCGTGTTTTCTTATACACCATACGTAAGGTGGATGAAATTTCATTGGCGAAACACTGTCAGCTAAGTTCCCTTCCCGTCGTATCTTTTTTACCCTACGTAGATAACGACGAATCGATATTCGACATTAAATCTTTAACCGTGCTATGAAAGGTCGATAAGATTTTATGCAGGATAATAAAGTTTTAAAGAGTCTGGCGATATAGATTTTGCGCGATCACCATAAAACGAGAGACTGTCGCGAATATCGCCTTGGAAAACGATTCTTTTTATTTACGCGATTGAATTTAACGACTTGGCGATTCTATTGGCCGCTGTAACCTTTGATAATCGAAGCTCAATTTTCTAGTGCAAATGGTTCTTAGATAGAAAAGTGTCTGTGACAAAGGTGCTGTTTCTGTGATAAATTATAAGTAACGCACTTTAATATACAAATTCTTCTGTGAGGAATTGAAAATTACTGCGAGAAAATGGGGTAAGAGAAAAGATGGAAGAATTGCTGGAACTTGAACGAAGAGAAGAAGTTTTGGTATTTTAAATTTGTAATATATTTTACGATTTTTAACTCTTTTTTATTGGTCACATAGATGAAATATTATTAACGAGAAAGATTTTAACTTCTTGAAATCGATAGTAGTTGTTCATCTGTATCATCAAATTTGAACTAATCTTTTAAGAAATATAGAATACATGTTTCATTGTTTTAGGCTAAAGCTCTGTAAAGAAGAATAGTTTTAATACATGTTAGGTTGGCAACTAAGTGATTGCGGATTTTGTCAATACAACCAAATGACAAAATCCGCAATCACTTAGTTGCCAACCTAACACTTCACAAATTGGTCGGTGACTTTGATTTTCTCCAAACTTCAATTTATTGGAAAAGGCTGGTTAAAAAGATATAACGTCATTGAAGGAATGTCGCAAACAATTCTAAGTACTTTTAATTTCATACATAATCTAAAATTCACGTAGAACGTTGTCATATTTATACAGAAATTTGTCCAAAGCATTAGCCAAATTTAGAATGTCGTCATTGCTTGTGCGCGTGTGTTATAAATGAACATTTTACAATGAAATTATACGCCAGAAAAGATTCTCTGTTATTTTTGAAAATTATTTCGAGATCGTATAACTTTGCATCTTAATATCAGCTGCAACGCGCAAGGAAAAAACATCAACGACGTTTTCGAAGAGACTCAGAAAAATGATGCAAGAAAAATATTCTTTGAGAGCTACTCGTCCTTCGACATCGCTCAAATTACATACAAAATACTATACTTTCTGTAATTAACCGAAGAAGATATATTGGCTTGGCAATTAAGTGATTGCGGATTGTGTCAATACAATCTAATGACAAAATCCGCAATCACTTAGTTGCCAACCCAATAATAACAAAAGCTACACAGTTCACACGAGTTGAATACAATTCACATGAAACACGAGAACCGTAAGCGACTAACCGGATCAGCGTTTGTCGATGTACAGACGTTCGCCTAATTTGTTAAACTTTAACTAATATAACAATATTAATAATAACAATATAATAATAATAATAATAATAATAACTAGATATCTGTTGATTTATTAAGTGAATTAAGAATAGCTTGTGTGAAAAGTGTAACGAATGAACCGACGTATAAAGTCCAAAACTGTCGGTCAAATATTCGTTTCAACGTGAGACAGACATGTGTAGTTGGACGAGAATTTATACGAATAATCGTATGGAAAAAAATGTTTTAAACGCTTTTCCTTCGCTCGCCTTTTTTCCATCCGCTTTTTCTCTCTCTTTTTTTTTTTTCTTCTATACGATATAGTCACGGTAGAATATGTAAAATTTAATGGATTGTGCACGACCATTCGAATAAACCCAACGATGTTTCATTTCTACCGATGAGGGGAAGGGGGCTGAAATACGATATTCAGATTTCACGGACGATTGAAAAATCGTGGGGAAAAACTGCGGGCGGACGTTGAAGTTGCGAATTATGCGAGAAACGTGGGAATTCGGCGGCAGCTTGATGGACCGGATAATTGGATAATCCAATGCGAAACAGCCACTTTTTAATATTAATGCTGAAATTCGTCAAACGTTCGTGCCTGCGACGTTTTTATTTCCTATAAAAGGCTAACGTCGAGCGAATCCTGACACTCGGGCGAATTATTCATTTTCTGAACCATCGCGATATTTCATCGTTTCACACTAAAAATCAATCGAAACAACAAGTGAAATTTATTCCATCTCGAATAAATCATAAGCGTTAGTTTCATAAAATTTGCAGATAAATTATTAGCACGTTCGCTATTCGCAAGATGTGATACGTGAAAATATATCGTTTTCGTTAAAACAAACGTATGTTGCATACATTAAATATGTATTGAATTCTGTGTTATATTAAATATTTTTCCTAATATCGGGGAAAAACACTAGGTAGTTAAGCTCTACTTTTTATTTTCATTTTTATTATTTAAATTGTACTTTACAATTTGTCCAACTGGACATTTGGTAGATTAGAAGGTTTACTTGACCATGGGTCATCCACATCTGTGGAACATGGACATGCCAGGTACATATGCAGTGTAGTATCGGGGAAAAACACTGGGAAATTAAACTCTACTTTTTATTTTCATTTTTATTATTTAAATTGTACTTTACAATTTGTCCAGCTGGACATTTGGTAAATTAGAAGGTCTACTTGACCATGGGCCATCCACGTCTGTGGAACATGGACATGTCAGGTACATATCCAGTGTAGTATCGGGGAAAAACACTGGGAAATTAAACTCTACTTTTTATTTTCATTTTTATTATGTAAATTGTACTTTACAATTTGTCCAACTGGACATTTGGTAAATTAGAAGGTCTACTTGACCATGGGCCATCCACGTCTGTGGAACATGGACGTGCCATGTATACCAGGGCCATGGTATAAAAGGTAGCTGTTAGTGAGTTATTGGGAGAGTGTTGTCAGCATTGTCAAGGAGTGTGGCCAGCGTGAAAAAGAGCCGCTGTGACGAGACGAGTGAGTGACGAATGATGACTGCGTGCATATAGATTGATGGAGCATCATATTACGTTGTCCGAAAAGTTTCTTTCGTTTCGTAAGGTGATAATAGATGATCAACAATTTCTGTTTTATATTATTTTATTGAATTAGGTATGATCCATTTCGTTCTATTTCTATTATTATGTTCGTGTATAATTCAATAAACTAATATAAAACAAAGAACATTATACTCCTATTATTTCCTTATAAAACGAAAGAAACTTTTCGGACAACCTAATACTTGATTTTGTGTTGGCGTGAGCGATATTGAAACAAATGATACCGTTACCAAACCTACTACTAGCACTATATTTCCCACATTAGTGAAAGTTTTATTCGATAAAGATGGATGGTAAGAAAGTTGCATTGCTGCATTAACCCCTTGCACTGCTATGTCGAGTGTGACTCGACATCAGTTTTTATCTCAGCAGCTCCATTGTGGAGTCCCAGCTTTTTTGTGAAACGTGCCAAAGAAAAGCAGAATTGCGTCCTGGAAATTTCAAGATATATCATACACTTAAAAATTAGAAAATACAACAATAGTGTGAATAAAACTTGTATTTAAGTGAATCCTTCCTTTATTTATTTAAATTGTCTTATTTTTTAGTTAAAGTAAATTTCTAACAAAACACTTAAAAACGTTGGCAGCTGCTGCTAACGAAATTAAAAGGGTTAACATTATCTGACTGATATACGTTTCTTCTCATCAAGTCGGTTCTCCCACCTCTTTCTCTGTCACCTGCGTTGATTTCTTTCCAAATTTGGAAATTAAGCTTCGTTCCGTTCGTCTATATAGCTCCTTTATATTTATTAATTTTGATCATTTTTCTCCACTAATGCGCTTAAGAGTTTCTCCTTTTTTCCTCTGTATTCATCAAATTTTTCAATGTCTCTGATAATCTTCTTAAAAATTAAAATCGCAGGTCCTATGTGTTACGTACAATCGAGTACTCTAGACGATAATTCATCGTCGAGGAGTCTCGATTTTCCATCAATTACGCAGAAAATACTCCGTTTCTCGCGCTCCGTCGATATCATCCTAATTGCTATCGAGCGTCTTGGTAATCCATTAGCGAACAGAGATGGCCTAGATCAGGCAGCATGGCAGGCCCATGCTCCTCGTATTCGCCGCGTCCTATCTTCTCTCCACGAAGAATCTATCCGGTCTGCGTTCTATCCAGATCCACGGTACATTTGATGTAGAATCGCGTTTCTTTTGCATTCGCGAGGTTTAATGGAGGGGCGGTACGTTTCCCGATCATCTAAAGCATCCGATGTATTGCACAGTTTCAACGAATGCATCTTTTTTAGAATTTTCATTCGAATGTCGCTTTAGCAATCTCCTTGCGTCTCTCGTCTGACATTTCTTTAGTACGAGATCGAGTGATAAAAAATAATAATAATAAGTGAAAATAAAGATAACAAATAAGAAGTTTCTGCGTGAAAATTTGACAAAATTTGACAGACACTTTACCGACCGGTTCAACAACATACGCATGTCCGATCGGCAATTCAGGCGCAGATTCTTCCTGGCGCCGGCTCTGTTTCGGTTTAAACTCTCCAATGCCATTCTTTTCGTTCATCGCGAACGGTAAGTTTTTCAAATTGGTATAAAACTGTGGGAGCTCACGAAGCAACGCAATTGACGCAATTGAGCAAGGTACCTTAGTACAAAATAACAAATTATTGCTCGAATAATGAAAAAGATTATCGACAACAAAAAGACGATTAATAGGTCGGTAAGCGTCGGCGACAAAAAACGTCGATAAAGTGTTAATTAATAATGGAGCACATCGTAATTTTTGCAACATTTTTGTATGCATTTTTTTTTATATTCTACAGAAAAATTATTTAATCGTACGTTCGCTACCAGCGTCACGTATATGAATTTCGTAAATTTTAAACCATGAAATAAATGAATACATAAGTAACGTGCTTACTTATGAAAAGGTAGAAGCTGCTGCTTATAATAAAAGTAGGTTTATTGTATCGTTGAATATATCGCGGAAAACTACAAGAAACAAAGCATGATGATGTGGTGAACATTATAAGAGCGAATGCATTAATCCACTGCTTTGCCAACCGCGCACGCCACAACGGACTGTACGTTTCTCACCGCAATGGACAAGTCAACCCATACGCTATCCACCGCGCATTTGTCCAATTATCGAGGACTAATGTTTACTATTTAAAAAAAAAAGAAGTCTAAAAGTTATTCAAGGGGTTAATTATATTTTGCGGTAATGATTTTCTTTAACGATTTCACATATTGTTTATACAAAACATCAAATTGAGAGTATACAGGGTGGTTGGTAACTGGTGGCACAAGCGGAAAGGGGGTGATTCTACGCGAAAAAAAAAGTTGAAAATGTAGAATAAAAATTTTTCGTTTGAGGCTTTGTTTTCGAGAAAATCGACTTTGAATTTTCAAAGTATATATAAGTATATTATAAGTATATTATAAGTATACAAAATTATATTATAAGTATACAATATATTATAAGCATACAAAAATATAGGTAAAATTAAAAACGTTAAAGATGACTAAAGATAAATAACACGACTTCAACATGAAATGAAAAATACATAATGGATTTTAATATTTTGTTATATTGCAGTATCGTTCGATTGTAACTTCATTTAGTCATCACTGATAGTGTAGCTTTTTAATTAATTTTAACACCACTAAATTTTGTTTTTTATTATATAGTGTACTTTATAAAAGCAGAGCAAGTGGCGCGATTAATTGGGAACAATTTCAGCTAAACAATAACTGATAATAAAAAAAAAAAGAGAACGCGTTGCTAAAGTCAAGAAGGGAGATCTCCCAGCTGGACTATGCAGCGATTTTCATCACAGAGGGCAGATCTCCCTATTCGGTTGGCTAAGTGCTAAAAGAGTATCATCCACTTTCAATTTTTTCATAAATTGATAAAGGTCCCAAGTTTTACGTGTATTGTTTACGAGTAACTTAGTTCCAAGACAACTGATTGTGTCAAAAAACTACAATAAATGGATGCAGAAATATACAGAACGTTATACACATATACTATTATATCATATTATATTATATATTATTATATATTATTTGTTATTATATATATTATATTATAATATATATATAATTATACAAATATATATAATATAAATATAATATATAAATTATAATTATATACAGGGTGGTTGGTAACTGGTGGTACAAGCGGAAAGGGGGTGATTCTACGCGAAAAAAGAAGTCGAAAATGTAGAATAAAAATTTTTCGTTTGAGGCTTTGTTTTCGAGAAAACCGACTTTGAATTTTCGCTCGATACGCGTGCACTTTATCACGTCTCGTTACATTATATTACAACATTATATTGTATATTATTATGTATTTTATTATATTATAATATTATATATATACAGTATATACACATATATTATATTATATATACAGTATAAATTTATCAATTTATGCGTTTATTATTTTTTTATTATGTATTATATTTTTTTATTATATATTATTATTATTCATTAAAAATAAACGATGCTGCCTCAATACGACTGGATTAATACATATCGCTGACACGATGATCGTCACACATCACGTTTTATTTTTTCTAGTTTTCCCCAATATATTCAACAACATATATTTATACTCAGTAAATTGCTAAATATAAATAATTATATTGTAATTATCTTTGTTCTTTCGCTTCAGAAACTATTATAATTAATGCAAATGAGCATTACTATAATGCCAACGTTGTAACGTAGTAATGAATCATCGAATATTCTCGAATAGTCCACCACATATATGCGGAGAATTAAATTCACGATCGGTAAAATCCATTGGGGAAATTGTAATCTTTTTGAACACATCGCATCCATCGTGGTTATTTTACAGTGGCGTGGCAAGGGGGCGGGGATAGGCCATTGTAAATCCTTGAATTTTATTTCGATGAATTATCGTCGTATTTATACGAGAGTCTCGTGTTTTATTCGTGTTTTTGTTTTTCACCGATAGCCAGCCAGCTATTGAAATTCAGATCAGAGGAGCGAGTGTTTCGATTTACGGATTAACGGATTACGGGAATAATGCTTGGGATAATTCGGGTTTCTGTCGAATATCGGATACGCCAATGAGTAGATCTCGTGGGGAAATTAAGCTTCGTTTCGTTCGTCTATATAAGCTCCTTTGTATCTATTAATTCTAATCATCTTTTTTCTACTAGTGCGCTTAAGAATTTCTCCTTTTTTCCTCTGTATTCATCAAATGTTTCAATGTCTCTGGTAATCTTCTTAAAAATTAATCTTTTCGTATCAACTGTTGCGCGTAAAAATTCCTTGTTTTTTTTGTAATTTTTCTTTATTCATCAAATTTCTCAATATTAATTCTACGTGGACCAAAGTTTCCAGCATTTCTCGTAATCCAGCTGAAAGAATGAATCTTCTCGTTTCGAAATCACTTGCACGGGTTGCAATTCTCTTCATATTTTCTATGTTTGTTAAATTCTGTGTGTTGCGTGCAGAATTTGTCATCGATCTTCAAAACTTCAAAATTCACTATTGGCTTGGCAACTAAGTAATTGCGGGTTTTATCAGTACCACCTAATGGCAAAATCCGCAATCATTTAGTTGCCGATAGTTAACACGAAACTATTCCTATCAAAACCAGTGAAAATGATTAGTCTTTAGAAAATACGTAATAACAGAATATTTTTATATTTATTGATTTATTACTTACTTACAGAAGGAATTCCATGTTATGTTGTTGAGAATTGTGGACCTTAATTGCCGAAATAAAAGTAAAGGAATACTAAGGTTACACTTAGAATTCAAATTAAGATAGTTATAGATTTATTTAATAAACGATTTCCAGGATCTTCGTCGATATACATTTGCACGCGTCTCAGCACTTTCTTTGTCCCGCCATCTTCCGTACCACACTGCCAACGGATCAGTTACATTCATCTGTTTTTCGAGACGCCGCGCACACACATACTTTCACATATTCATATTCACATACGTGTGTCACTACTACGCGGCCAGTCTAGTCTACCACACAAAATTATACATATCTTGATATATGTAGTACATTTTTGGTATTATTAACCCATCTGAGACCACCATCCCTAAACGAGGGTTGCCACATTTATAAAATTGTAGAACCAGTCGTTTTGACTGGTGTGGTATTTCTAGCGTTAGCATATAGCGATCTAGCGATCGATTCGGAATTTTCCTGATAACTGATATCGTCGTATTGAATGATACGCGGTAAAAATTTTAAAAACGTGTGGCAAGTTGTACGAAACGAGGAAACTGGTTAATTGGGGTTCGATAAACAGATTGCAGGACCCTTTTACATTTTGATAGGTACGAGTCATTTTAACTGGTATTGATATACGCAGCCCTGATATAAAATTATTTTCAGTTTGAATACAGAAAAAACAAAATAAAATTCATTATATTATTCTTTTAGTTATCGTTGCGAAAGTCATTACATCATTGCGGAAAAAATATAACATGAAGTAAGAATTTTAAAATAAAATTGTAAAACCAGTCAATTTGACTAGTGTGGTACGTCTAGTGTTAATGCTCGCCAAGTTTTTACGGTGCAGTAAGGAACAAGCAGACGATGATCGATCCGGCCATGATTATTCATTCTACAGCTGATCAATATCGCAGGCCGAGCAGAGTGATGATGTATCCGAAACCGTAGAGCAGCCTGCTATAAATTATAACGGCGTATTAGGGCGTGCAGGCACTAGAAAGCCTCAGGAACTCGAGTATTGCATACATAAATGCATGTCTGCCCTGTTGAAGGACAATGGGCCGCGTCTGGCTTCGTATTATGCTGGATCCTGCTTCGTGCAGCACGAAAAGTGAAATAATTTTCGAAATTACAATGAAATACAACTTAATTACAATTACAATTTAATACAATTAAGAAAGAAATACGAAAGATACGAAGATTTTGTAAGTCACAGGGTGAAATGAATAATTTCTTCTGTAAACATCGTCTCGTTCTTATTTCCACCGTAATTGGTGGAAAATATATAGCGAGGTGGTAAAATACAGGTCAGATGTTAAAATTGAAGTATTTGGAAAAAATAGAGTGAGATTGTAAAATTGACGAAATTTGCCAGATTGGCTATAAAATTCGAACAATTTGAAGCATATATTGGATTGGCAACTTAATAGAGAAAAGACGCGGAGCTTATATTTTATACAAAGCCTTAATCGATTACTGATACTCTTTGTAAGGCAGCTTATTAAAGTTTTAGGTACCTGAAAGTCATAAACTTTATAAAAAGAGGTATAAACTTCACACTTTTTGGCTGTCCACTTCCACTCTATACAAGTTTTGTTTTAATATTGGGTTAGCAACTAAGTGATTGCGGATTTTGTCAGTGCCACGTAGTGACAAAATCCGCAATCACTTAGTTGCCAACCCAACATTAGAATCATAATATGATTGGAGTGTCATTTGTAGCTACAGCAAATAATAACTTTTCTGTTCTTTATTCGATATTAAATACATCTATATTTTTGAAATTTTAAACACAAAATATAAATCTATTAAGGTGAAATTCTGTCTATGATAGAATCAACGTGATTTCTATTGACGTCAGTTGTTAATGATTGAACCTATCCGCGCATAATATTTCAATGTACGGACTGCAGTTCTGTGAATAATTATAAACTCAAACACCTTTTTTCTATTAGTTCTTCGATATTTCCAGGAAACCACTGATCGTGCCTAGATATACCAAGAGAAATTATTTTTCCTAAGGGAAATTTGAATGCTATAAAATAGCACGAGGTGTTACATAGCGTTTTAAAATGGTAGACAGAAAGATAATTTGTCAAGGAGACAATGCTCCCATTATACTGCTCCCATTACAAAAAAGTAGTTTCAAGGTTTCACAATAGAATTATTATCATGGCCAGCTTTGAGTCTCGTCTAAATCCGACCGAGAATGCGTGATTCCAACAAGAAAATTTTATGATCAGAAAGAGCCAGCTATAGAAAGTATGGAGGAGTTAAAAAGAGAATAAAATCCGTCTGAGCTGATATTGAAAACAAAAGTTAATGGATAGTGCGCTTAACAGGTTAACAGAAGCAATAAAAAATAAAGGAAAATCCACTAAATGTTGAATGAAAAGTTAACGAGCTTGGCACTCAGTCTACATTTCTTCACAGTCAAAAACACAATTCTAAGAGAAAATGTAAAGAACAATATTTTTGTTCGTTGTATCTTCAATTTTGTTTCATATTATAATATAAATGACTCTGTCAATTTTTCTTTTGATATTCTGATTAATTTTCTAATTATTTACAGCACTGTATATCACTTGCACCAAGTATAAATTCATTTCATATCATCAGGTACGTGACATCACGCAATCGTTTAATTAAATAGATTTCGATAATAGTCATTCTCGCTCACGGACCAACGATGAATCGGAAGTATAGTTGGTTTCCGGACACACAAAGGGCCGAGCGTTTAAGGGCCGCTCGAAACGTTCAAAGGAAGAACCATCGAGCCGAGTGGTACAGTGCGGCGTGGCCAGGTTAATCTTCGTCGTGGCAATCGGATATCATGTTTTACTATTGACCCTCTTTTCTTTCCAACTAGTTTCTTGACGACCCTCGATCACAGGAATCGTCCTGGACCTCGTACAATTTGAGAAAAAGGAAACGACAAAATGGAAGAAGACGGCAGGCAGAGAAGCGGAGAGGCTCTAAAGAAGGGGAAATTGAAGGGTTTAACCTGACCCTCTTCACGTCTCCAACGACCTTCTTCAATTAATGGCGTCCGTGGTCAAATATTTATAATATAACATTCCTGTTAATTGCGAGAATCGGCTTCAAAGACCCAGCGAAACGATCTGCGAAGCTTTTACGCTTCGGTACTCTTGCTTCTGCTCCCGACGAGCTTCTATTCATTTTATTTTCTCTCTGTTGAATCGAATCTCGTTACCATTAGCGCTCACACGTGCCTGTACTGCGTCGATGGCCCCTGAGTCTATGCAACCGGTTGCCCATGCTTGTAGCTCGTTCGTATTTCACGACTGGTGGCCACAGACTCGCGAGAACCAGTGGTTAAATGCGATTCGTCGAACTGTAATTCGAAACGCGTTGTCTTTCGATGCATTGAGGCTCGTTAAGGCTCGCGTAGTTTCCGGATTCTTCGTCATTTCGTATATAACTGTTCGTATTAAGCTGTAGTACATCAAAACGAAAGTTCACATTGTGTGTGGTTTGGAAAATAGACATTCTGAATAGGTTTTGCGAAAATTTGTTAAGGATTTCGCAACGTAACGCGTTCTATCGTTCCTGCAAATGAAATATGATATTAATTAGTGGGAGCTAATTAGTGGAAACTTTTCATGTAACAATATGTCTTCCGTAGATTAAGGATGATATCGGTTAGCGAAATAGCGTCATATGATGCAACTAATATTACAAATTATTAGGTTGAATAGAAATAATTACTGGTTTTCTGTTGGCCTGGAACAAATTAAAAAACATGGTTTGCCAAGCAACGCATGACCATTTGGGTCACACGACAAAAATTGATGCAACTAGAATGGGATGTTCTACCATATTCCGACCTTGCACATTCGGACTATCACTTACTCAGCTTGTTACAAAACTATCTTAATACTTAGATTACCACGTTGGTTAAGTTCATAAGTCGAAGACAAGCACGCATGTACAGCTTGCAAATAAACAATTCTCACATTTTGCATCATTGATAACCAACACTCTTTTACGATACTAAACTGACACACATGTATATACCTGAAAATGGTCCTGCTGTTAAACATGACATCTGCAATGTGACACTATTACTCACCCACGTAATTATAGAGTTGAGGTGTTATTGGGTGTAGTGCGTTAAATAATCACTCGGTGTTTAGGTCAACAATATATTTATTAACAAGTGTCTTCTTTTGATCGCGTCGCGTATCGCTCTCGGTTTCGCTAGTCAATCTCGCTGCGCGGTTACAACTCAACTTTATCGCTTTCTGGTTCGAACCTAACTGTCGATCGGATTCGATTCTTTTCATTTCGCGCCCCTCAATATCCCCACTATCCACGCGTTTGTTTGGCATCCGCCATCGTTGCCACGCACGCCTTCTTTTCGAACATTCGGTGGAAGGACCGTTGAGATATTGATGGTTCATTAGGCACTTCGCTTCGGCGATATACATTGTTGCCGAGTGCTTCCACAGAGAGGATTTTGTCAATACTATCTAACAAAATTCGCAATCACTTAGTTCCCAAACCGATGAAAGTGGAATTTTGAGTGCTGGTATGAACTTTCTGCTAAACCCAATACTTTGGAAGACCGTGATCGATAAATAAATAGGCATTATGGCTTTACAATCCACATTCTTCGCACTAAATTCATTCGTAGGTACTTTATGTCTCCTTTACTCTAAGCACAGCACACTCATTCACTTTGAAATATAAAATTTTAATTTTCTAATCAACCATCCCTAACATTAGAATTTTTTTTTTATTATTAAATTTGAGCTTTATAATTTGTCCAGCTGGACATTTGGTAAATTTTTCTAGCTTAACACTAGAACTAGCACACCAGTCAAATTCACTGGTTTTACAATTTTATTTTAAAATTCCTACTTCATGTTATATTTTTTCCGCAATGATATAATAACTTTCGCAACGATAACTAAAAGAATAATATAATGAATTTTATTTTGTTTTTTTATATATATTCAAACTGAAAATAATTTTGTATGAAGGTTACTTATACCAACACCAGTCAAAATGAATGGTTCTACAATTTTATAAATATGTCAACCGTCGTTTAGGGATCATGGTCCCAGATGAATTAATAATGTTGAGGTTAAGGTTGACTGATTGAAGAACGAGTGGATGAATTTGTAGTATAAAAGTATATTGAAATAATTAAAGATATAAATAAGTATAAGTTTATGCTGATTCAAATCCTTATTCTCTTAGTATTACTAGACAATAGAATAATAGGGAGCACGTTCATATATTTATAGCAAAAGGACATTACCAAAAAGGTTAACCTTATACTTTTGGCTACAGGCTACAGGGAACAAAATAGAAATCTGTTTATTAGTTCCTTTGTTCCTAGACCTTACAACCCAAAACATAATGATACTGAAGGGTATAATAATATGCACCTCTCCTTATTTAGAATATTACTGCGTAATAGCAGTCTCAAGGTCACGGATATACATAAATAAAATGTAGGGTTTTTCTTGAAGTAGTTACTTCAACTAATTTGTCTAACTTAATTGTTAATGGATACCATCTTCCAGTTTGACTATTTTATTTCGTTAGGGGTGTTTTCTTTTTAATCTTCTTTCTATCAAAGTCTTTAGAAATGACAAGCAATATTGGACAATCAGACAAATAACATGACAAAGAACGTATCAGTTTAGTTGCCGTAATAAAATCTCAACTTAAACGAAGCCCCATTTCGACTCGTTTGTCGCAGCAAATTTGCTTTCATCAAATTGAAAACGGATTACATGCTTCAGTCGGCAGGTTGTCGCAGTCGCGTAAAACAGCTTTACAACTGTTGGAAAATTTGAATTCGAATCGCAACGGATAGGCAGAGCTATCGAATGCCTCGATCCATTCAACGAAGATAAGCAATCTTCCAGCAACGCATGCTTCAAACTCTCATAACGAGGATTTAAAGATCTTCGCTTGTCTCTCTTTCTCTCTCGATCCTCTTCATTTCTGCCCTTCTTTTCGACACGTCGAAGAGAAATGTCTATGAAATATGTCGTTCGAAACTTTTGATCCGAAACGTTGATTACTTCGTCGCGAGAAGAGACGATCTTCTACCATCGAGCAGAAGTCAGATGCCGCGGATTCTTCTCCTTTTTCTTTTTTCCCTCTGCTTTTCTATCTCGCTTTTTTGATTCGCGCGTCACTGTATCAGCCGCTGATACAGTTCCGTTATATTAACGCGGAGGATGCAATTAACGAGTTGGTTTGAGCGACGCCGACGAGGCGCGACAGCCGGCAAAAGCAGCGCGTGCATACACCAACGAAATTATAACGACCCTCGACTCTTGCTCGCGGCATCCTCACCTTTTCTTCCGATCTCGTCCTTTGCCAAATGAATCGCGGCGTTGCTGTTGCTCCTCCATTCGTGTCGTTAAACGCCACGCTAATGGCAATTCTAACGATAGTCTTCGCTGGATTATGACCGAGATCCACCGAGCGAGTATTGCGCGACAATTGGTTTACAGGTATTGTTTGATAGGCGTACGAAGAACATGAAGAAGATCGTTGACGATCTCTAGATGGGATAATAAGTAGAGGAATTTTAACCCTTTCGCTGCGAGTTGACCCGTGGGTCGCATATAAGTGGCGACCACGTGACGACTCCTGAGTCCGGCACCCCAAATATCCGGCATCCAAAATGATGCATATACAAGTGCTATCTGTAGTCAATAACATATTTTTTCGTTATTGGCAGAACATTTTCTGTTGATTTTATTGACATATTGGATTAATCACTTCTTAACACGTTGGTCACCACGTCTCCCGTATCTCTGTGACGGGTATGCTTTCGCGGGACCCCGTAACCCACATATGGGTGACGTTCTTCTTGTTCGAGTTAATTAAACTTACTCATTGTTTAAACAACATCAAAACGTTTCACGCAATATATGTCAAACATCCAGGTAATTCGCACGTTTCACAAAAAAAGCTAGGACTCGACAAAGGAGCTGCTGAGGTAAAAACTCGACATAGCAGTGCAAAGGGTTAATGTATAATGTTGCGTATATATATATGTACACTTTGTATATGTACTATGCAACTATATATATAAACACGAAGATGAAAGTGAAACTGTGATTTACAGCTAGCGAGTAGTCAGAAATAATCAGAAGAGTACACAATTCACAGTAAGGATTTTTGCTTAAAACACCTGTCTGCAACTTAACGTTCATACACGTGTTCTTATTCAAAAGGGATGGCTAGACGAGAATTTTTGACAATTATCACTTAATGTGCATGTCTCTGCTGGTGTATTAATAGTAGAGAAATTCGCGAATTGCAAGAAAATGATTACTCACCACAGATGCTTTGAAATCACGTCAAAGTTTTGTTGAGAATTGTGGATCTTGATCGCCGAAATAAATGTATAGGAACACTTACATTATATTTAGAATTGATATCAAAATAGTTTCAGATTTATTTAATATGCGATTGACAAGATATTCGTGGATACACATTTGCACGCGTCTCAGCATTCTCTTTGTCCCACCATCTTCTATTGAGTTGGCAACTAAGAGTTGGTAATCAATTAGTTGACAATTCAATAGACACAGCGACAGAAAGAACCAACTTGGCCCCAATTTTTCAAACATTTCTTTTTAAGATTCATAACTGTTGAGAATTGTGGATTTTGATCGCCGAAATAAATGTATGGGAACACTTACATTACACTTAGAATTGATATCAAGATAGTTTCAGATTTATTTAATATGCGATTGACAAGATATTCGTGGATACACATTGCACACGTCTCAGCACTCTCTTTATCTCGCCATCTTTTTCATCACCATGCGTACGCAACAGTTGCATTCTTCTGCTTTACCATACGTTGCGCACGCATATATTCCACACACTCATATTCACATACGTGTGTCACTACTACGCGGCCAATCTAGTCTAGCACACAGAATTACACATATTTCAATAAGTTTCATCCGACAGGAACGCGAAACAGAATGACAAAGGGGCTCTCGTTGCTGCTATCAAAAGGCAAGCAAACGAAATTCTCTTTGGCCTGGAACGTCCGCAAATATCTTGCAGATATTATTTAGGACGCCTTCAACCGTCTTGACGATTTCACTTGGTTGCAAGGAAATGGGAAGAGCGGAGAAAGTATAAGGGGCAGGGTCTTTAGGCCGGCGTGCAACGAAGGATTTTGAAATTTTCATCGGCAACACACACACACACCGGGTTTGGTTCTTGCTAGGCAAGGTGTTTCCACTTAAATCGCGCGCTGCACCGTGTTTGCTCCTATCATTTTCAGAGTACCGTCTCATTTCAGACGTCTTTGAGTAGTTTTGCTTGCTCGTAGTCTGAAAACCGTGTTGAAGAGGTCCTACCGGCGTCGCTGTGAGTCGTGTTCACTGTACCAAGAAGAAGGTCAGCTTAATAGGCTGTCAGGCCATACAAGCGGAACCGTTTGCCTTCGTGTGTCTGCTTATTTACTTGCGAAACGTCGACCCGTTGCTGCCGATCTTTCCTCGCGCACGTTCGTTAACCATGGAACCTCGTGATTGCCTAAAAATTCTACAGTTCGATGATGAGTTATCTCGTGCTGCTCTGTTTCTTTTTAATCGAAATTATGGCAAATTAAAATTTACGATCACGTGGCCTCACATTTTCGCATATATCATGATCATCTTTTGTGAGGAGAGAAGAAGATGTTAGATGGAATACAGAATTTGTGTGGAAGAAATGTACAGCTGACTGACGCTATAGAAAGTTTTTGAAAAGGAAATTTATAATTTACTTTGGATATGTTGGGTACTCATACTTTTGAGCAATAGTTTAGTAGAAATAATTGTTAAGGAATAAAAAGAAGCTGGTGGCTATTGTAATCTTATTGAGTTGGCAACTAAGTGATTGCGGATTTTGTCCTTACCATCTAGTGACAAGATCCGCAATCACTTAGTTGCCAACTCTATATGATGTGCGACTATTCTTTATTTCTTTGCGATTCAAGGTTATTACTAGCAAACTACTTCAAAATTCACCATTTATTTTATAAAATATACTAAAACTTTTTAATGAACATCATACAATAGGTTACAAATCATAGCGGTGTAGGTGGAGATTTAGAGAATTTCATCCTATCAAGTATCATAAAAGTTTCATTATTATTAGATAACGAAGAAAGTTAAACTGAAAAGAATAACGAAAAAATATAGAAGAATAATTTTATTTTAAACATAATATTCTCTGCTCTGTTTTCTTCTACAAAAAAGTGATTTTCTTGGTTACCTTATACACACAACATACATAATCTGTGGGATCTATTTTACGTGTTAATTTACTATTCTATTTTATGAGATAAAACCTAAGCAAGAAAGTTGTCGTTTTCTTTGATTATCTATTTGGTTGACAACTAAGTGATTGCGGATTTTGTCAATACTTCCTAGTGACAAAATCCGCAATTACTTAGTTGCCAATCCAATAATTAGATTTGTAATTTTATTCTCTGTCCGATACGTCTTCACAACTTCTTATCAAATATCAAATAAAATACTTTGATCAATTTGAACACTTTACATTAACATTGGGTTGGCAACTAAGTGATTGCGGATTTTATCATTAGATGGTAATGTCAAAGTCCGCAATCACTTAGTTGCCAAGCCAATAGTAAGTTTCCCAAATGGTTCGTGACGTGAATCGAACAAGTTTTAATTGTGGAAAATATGGACTACAGTAGTGGAAGTGGTACGAGATCGAGTAAATTCTGATAAAGTAACGAGATAAGATCGGTTATGATGTGTAAAACTATGCTCGATCGATCAAAGGGCTAGCGATCGAAGCTAACTCGTTTCCAACTCTTAATTGTTCCAATCACCGCAGAAAGGTTCCCTCTTAGCTAAAGTTACCTCTTCGGATAAACTGCCGTCGGAATTAGCAAAATGACGAAAAGAAGGAAGAAAGTAAAAAGAATTTTACGCAGATACTAAACCTCCTTTAACGTGTATGACAAGACTGTCATGGTATTTGTTTTAATTCTTCAGAGCAGGAACTTACGATCCGCTCAAGTTTCGTATTTTAATTGGAAATTCACTAACGGAAAAAGGTTATAATTTAGAAAAGTTGCAAATTGCAGGTTAGAAAATAGAATTCTGACGATAAAAAGTTAAAAGTAAGAAAAAAAAGAAATGTTTACATTTGGAAAAACAGTATGTTGTGTATATGTGTAAAGGTCCCAAAGAGGAAATTGCAGTGATAGAAAAAAAAAATATCAGGAATGGAATCTCCGCTATAATGAGATAAGAACTAAGAAACGAATTCGAGAAATTCGAGAAAAGAATTGTATTAGGTTATCCGAAAAGTTTCTTTCGTCTCATAAGATGATAACAGATGAACAACAATTTCTGTTTTATATTATTTTATTGAATTAGGTATGATCCATTTCGTTATATTTCTATTATTACGTTCGCGCATAATTCAGTAAACTAATATAAAACAAAAAACATTGTGCGTCAATTATTTCCTTATAAAACGAAAGGAACTTTTCGGACAACCTAAAAAATAGATGCGTAAAATTAAAAGTAAAAAAAGAAACAGGATCGAAAGTAAGAAAACATGGCAATGTAAAGACACAAATAGCAGAGTTTTCTGGTGATAGAAAAAAGAAAATGCGTCAAACATCGCGAAAAGAAGAGTTGCGACAATAGCGTAAACTCTGTGGAGTAGCAGAAGAAAAGAAATTCCAGCAACAAAAAAAGCAGAGCGAGGACGCTAAAATACTAGAAGAGTCGCAAGAATAGAAAAAGAAGTACAAGGACATCAAAAAAAAAAAAAAAGAATTTTAAATTAAATGTTATATGTATGCTACAAGAAGGAATTACAAAAATAAATATAATACAAACGATTACAGTTAGAAGAAAATTTGATTACGTCATCGAATTGCATTTTCCATCATAGTAACTATGAAAAAGATGTGAGAGATTTGCTTAGCTTAAACGAATCGAGAAATTTATTTGGCAAATTTAACGAAATCGATGTTTTTATCACATTATGATAAACCGTTGCTCGTTCATTGACAGGTCGAAGGATGAAACTGTCATCGAAGAAGGCTTTCGACACCGCGAAATCCATCCAAGTAGCCTAATACCGACAAGTACTATAATCCACGTCAGCTGCGTTAAAATAAAGCAGAACGCGGCTTGTGCTCTCGCTTCCGATTTCTGAAACGTTCTCACGTTCACTTGCCGCGAATTTCGTAGGCGACTAACGGCCATTAAGACACATCCCGTTTCTCCAGGTCGCCGGCAAATAAGTTAAAGCCGCTTACGCCAGCCTGCGCGACGAAGATCCGCGAGGAAGACGCGATTAAGATAACTGTCGCGTATAACAGGCACTCGTGAACTGGCTAACGAATCGCAACAGTTCGCAGACTCGACGATGAAGCAAAGCCTGCGAAATTTCCACGTTTCTCGACCGCGTTTCAACGCGGACGACCAACGAGTACAAATCCGTGGAATTACGTCGCGGACGCGGCCAGTCTCGTTCTCTTTATTATTCCAGGATCAGAGACAGTAGAATCATAGCTATAGACGATAGCAATTTCTACGAACAACGGTATTCAGCCACGAGCAAATCGCCAGACCGAAACTTCTGCTTAATCCTTGACTCGTTAACCCTCACAGCGTCGTGCAGTTATAGACGACGATGATAATTTATGTTAGATTGTTGGAGTTATTTAACGTTATTTGGTATTCTTATTTTATTACTATTTTTACTACAGTTTCGCGTATTAAAATTTATTTTGCATTTGTCGTACCAGAGATATCAGAAAAATGAAATTTCATGAAAAACTCTAAAACTAAGTAATCCGAGCTCAAACTGCTCTGGTTCCCAATGATTCAATGATATTGGTTAACCTTTGAGCGCTGCGTTGTCCGACGTTAAGCGTGGGCCACAGACGGCCCACTCTTTGCAGAGAAGCACACCGTAGGCTGTGTATTTTTTACGAAAGAGCGCAAGTTGAACAAACTGAATTTTCATTGCAAAATATATTGATTGTAACTAAAATAAATTATGTAGTGAGCTGAGAAGTCTTAATAACCATTTATTTCATTAAGCAATAATAACATGAACAATATCAAAGTTTGAAATTATATCTTTTAAATTGAAAATTTAATAATTTTGTATTGTATTGTAAGATCTTATATTACAATTAGTTTATTTACAATAAATGGATTAAACAGATGTTGATTAAACAGGAAATGATGGTTGTTTGACGTGAACTAATCACAATTAATCACAAAACGTATTATAATTAAGACAACTAGGTAGTTAATTTGCAACTTTCGTCACCACCAATCCAACACTCTCTCTCTCTCGACAACACTAGCAACACTATCACCCTGACTTCTCGATTCACACTCTCTGGCTTCTCAACTCACACTGACTGTTATTCGTCTTTGTCCCTTAGCAACTCCTTGTGTTTTGCTTAGCCCCACCACGCACGTGTTCCGCAACCGCTCGTGGCCAGGGTCACGCGGACCTTTTCCAGGAAACTATTCGATCGAAGGACCGACGATACATTGTTGGGCCTGTCGACACTTCGACTTTCTCGCGACATTGTTTATAGTTCCCCCGATATCTCTTAGGCGTTTCGTCCACGGTACTACAGTATGGCAGACCTGAAAGCAGGATTCAATACATAAGCCAATGTTACATTTTTTGCATTCGTAACACGAGTCAGTGCTGCGATTATGTTTAGTGCAAACAGCGCATTTTTGTCGTGAAGAATGTTTATTATTTTTTTTAGTTACGCAGGATGTAGGGAAATGCCTCTCCGTTAACCGAAATCGAAGGTCATCCGAATCAACTCTTCCTCCTTTAGCCTCTATCCTGCGTGGTGGGTATTTTTGCAAAATATCTTTTATGATAAACAGATAAAAATTTTCAAGTGTTCCAGGTTTATTATTAGCACTTTTGTCAAGAATATATGCTTTATATATAGCGAGGTCTAAGAGGTGGAAAAAATATCTTTTATACCATTTTGTGCTTTTTCGAACGCAGCGAAGTGAACTCAAAATCATATCGATTTTATCAACCGCGCCCATCAAGCCATTGTAGTCTGCTACACACTTTGGTTTTCGCTTTGCTTTGCCAGTTTGACAATTCATTTTTCTTGTTTCAACGAAATCATCAGAATGTCAGGTGGATAACATCTATACGTCTTTTTTATCACGCCACTTTAACGCCACTTTTAGCCTAAATGGAGTGGTTACATGAGAACGCATATATGCGTTCATAGCGCTCAAAGAGATGGGCAATCACTGTGCATGCAGCATGTTTGGACATATTACATATTATTAAGAATTGTAGATATTAATCACCGAAATAAATGTATAGCAACATCTACATTACACTTAGAATTGATGTCAAAATAGTTTCAAATTTGTTTAATATGTGATTTGCAAGATATTCGTGGATACACATTTGCACGCGTCTCAGCACTCTCTTTGTCCGCCATCTTCTATTGAGTTGGCAACTAAGAGATTGCGGATTTTGTCAATAGGTGGTGTTGACAAAATCCGCAATCACTTAGTTGCCAACCCAGTATATACTACACTTTGACTGTCACGGCCGAAATCACATGTTTCTCTGAGGACGCCACGGGAGTATAAGCAATGGTAGTGGTAGATTACAATAGGGGAAAATGTGCTGTAGATTTATCAGATCAAATGGTAGCATATTCTACACCACATAGAAGAACCCTCAAGTGATATATAAAATTAGCTTCAGAGTTACTGTTAAATACATCAATTTCAAACGCGATGATACTCTATAAACAAGCAAGAAAAACAAAAATCAAGGTATCAGATTCTAGAATGGCACTCGCGATGCACCTTACACAGTGCCATTCACCAGGCCGTGAAATATACTTATTCGACAAAGATTGCGACACGAAACGCAGAAGAAAGAAGGGCAGGCGTACCTGGCACGAAAATTTTGTAGAGAGTGGTGTAAAAAAATGTGAAACAGTTAGGATCAAAAAATCGGGCCAAAAAGGTGACCACCTATCGTCCAGATTGTATTGATGAGTCACATTTATGTTTAAAGTGTTTTAACACAGTGCACCGTTAGATGCAACATTTGTCTTCATTTTTTTTATCGATGTTCCAATAAAAATGTTTAATTGTTCAATGGTCACCTTTTATTTCGAAGTATCTTCTATGTATCGGTTATATTCAAAATGTTCCAACTGTCAATTTTCATTCAATTTTTACAATTGTAAGATGTTGAAGCGCTCCGGTCACCAATGACCACCGTGGCGTCACAGGAGAAACCGTGGTGGGCCATATATGACCCACGTGGCAGTCAAAGTGTTAATTAGTAAATTTTAGTAAATCCTATCAATTTTACTAAAACGTAAAAAATATCGAAAGCTTCAGCATCCAAGTGAATATTCAGCGACTACAGTTGAACCGTACAGGAGAAGCCCGTACGGTGACTGCAGTTTAACAATCGGTGATCTCCACAGGCCGCTATATAGAAATATGGAAGTTCAGCTTGAAGTTAAAAACCAGAGGCTGATTCGATTGGGTACAATGGGGATAGCTCGACTCGCGAGTCGAAGGACAGCCGATATCGTTTTCTTTGCGGATCGATCGTTGGCATGTCCCTTGTTTCGAGGCTGATCCCGAGAGAGGAAAGCACGTTTGCATTGTGTCGATCGTTTTTTCAGACGCTGTAAACGCGTTATTAGGAGGTTTTTGCTGGCTTTTGTGCGTGCACCGTGACCCAGTTCCTGGCGTGACATTTCGCCAGCGTTTTCCGCGTTCACAAGCACCTTGACATCTTTCTCAACAACTTTTTCTGGAACGTTTTATCCAGCTTTACTACTATTTACCGGAACCGAGCCTCCTTCCCTACTTTCTCCACCTCCTGCGTCGTCGTGTACGTGGAACAGAAAGAAGTGAAACGCAGAACGAAAAGTCTGGCGCGCACGCGCTCTTCCCTGAACATTTGGCCGAATCGTTCGCCGTCTAATGCTTTGCTTTTCATTTAATTAAAACCGTTTGCACGAACGGATGTTTCAGCGCACGTGTACGATGCGGGTTTATGCGAGACGCGTAATTAATTTCCACGATAATTTCGTTGCTTTGACGCACCCCACTATGGATCGTCGCATTATTTTCCATAATTACGCGCCACTGCCTTGTTCCACCGATTTAATTTTCCTTCCTCGCTTTTGTAGCTGCGAGATATGCCACTTGGAGAAATTAAACGTGTCATCAAATGCGCTACACCTTTCAAAATAAAGCACAGCTCCCGCAATGTGAATATAATCTGTTGCATTCTTTCAATTATTTCTCAGCCAATTCTATTTTTTTATCATTGACAGATTCTACAAGTTGCAAGTCGCATATCGATACGCGTGATTTTCTCTTTTCATCTTTCGTTAGGAATTTTGCGAGAACGTGAAAGTTCTCTGTTAAACCGAAAGCGAGGTTTAAACGTAATATTGGGTTGGCAACTAAGTGATTGCGGACTTTGTCAATACCATCTAATGACAAAATCCGCAATCACTTAGTTGCCAACGTAATAATTGCAAAACCGTGACAGGATGAGAAGAGAAAAATTTTCTGCTTGTTTACTCCCACTTTATTATATTATTACGTACACAAACAGGTGCTGCGTAATTATATAACAGTAACACCCTTTCTTTCTTCTGTCTTTTATACATCAAAGACGCGTACAGAGTTGAAAAATTCAGGTATCATGTGGCGCGGTTCAAGAGTTCGCGAGTCGACGAATCGGGTCAAGCGTCGAGTTTCATCGGCAGACTCGGTTCTCATCGGTGATTTTCGGCTAGCGAAAGGCAGAAATTTCTCCCGTGGCTGCGATAAGAGAGCAGCGCGCAAAGGCTGAGGGCGACTGGGGCGGTTCTCTTCCTTTCAAAGCAGTCGATTCTGCAGTCTGAGAAACTTGGGCTCCGCTGCTTCGAGACTTCACGCCGGGTGAAATTGCGCTGTTTTCCGGAGAACAACACGATGTACGATGAGGAAACGCAATAACAAGGAGGATCGATAGGCGCATTTCGTGGAAAAGTGGATGAACTGACGATGGCGAATCGGAGAACGAGATGCAAACCGCTCGGCCGTGTATAATTTCGCCTGGTAATATAATATTAGCGTTTTAGTGGCGAGGATTGTGTGTCTGTGTAGGGGTATGCGTGGAATGGTGTATGCACGCTAGCCGCAAACGATAACGCCAAATGTTGGATTAATTGTAGCATTGCGATAGCTGTTTGCGTGAAACTATTATCCTGCTTGGCTGATTATTTAATTACCCTGTTGGTCGCTATCGCTGCCGATCTATGGATTAATGGAGACGTGTAGTAGGTTAATGCTTTCCGATCCAGTAGTTCGATCGTTCAGTGGGCAATTGGAAATATCGATGAAATCTATAAATTCGTTGAAAAATTCGAGTTTATAATAGAAATGAGGTGGATAGATCGAGATAGGTGCTGAAGAAATACTCGAGTATAATTAACAGTAACTTTATTAACACGTTGGTCGCCACGTCACCCATATACAGGGTGGTTGGTAACTGGTGGTACAAGCGGAAAGGGAGTGATTCTACGCGAAAAAATAAGTTGAAAATATAGAATAAAAATTTTTCGTTTGAGGCTTTGTTTTCGAGAAAATCGACTTTGAATTTTCGCTCGGTACGGATGAAAGAAAAGATTATTGTAGCCTTTCATACTTTAAAATAATCGAATACGTTAGAAAGTGTTCATAGAAATTTAATTAGAAGAGCAGAACTATGTGTTCGACAGAATGGGCAACATTTTCAGCAATTTTTGTAATAATAAACTTTATGATTACTTCATATTATTTCATTATGTATTCCTAATCTTCCGTTACGGCAAAAACAAACTTAAACTGCGATAATATCCATCGAGACAACGATCTACAGTGAGATCCGTTATAAAGAGACGTGATAAAGTGTACGCGTACCGAGCGGAAATTCAAAGTCGATTTTCTCGAAAACAAAGCCTCAAACGAAAAATTTTTATTCTATATTTTCGACTTATTTTTTCGCGTAGAATCACCCCCTTTCCACTTGTACCACCAGTTACCAACCACCCTGTATGTAGGATATACGAAATAAACATATTAAAAACACATTATACCATACCTTTTATTAAATTTGTAATCCTCTTTGTTAACATCTTTCTCGATAGACTCATTATTTTTTAATGTCGATGACATCATCAAGGAAGATTGGTGGGGGAGGAGAATCTCTTTGCGTATGTTGACTTGCTAATGTTTCAACTACGTTCATAGAATCGTCTGTAGATTCTAATATTGCAAGTCTGTTAGAAGTGGCAACATGGCTTGTTGCCGATTCGTTCCAACTAATGTTTACATTCTTTTTAACTATATCTAGCTTACGTTTTCTACTGTTGTTTGTGTGATTTGAGAGATGGGACACATTATCCTTTTGCGACGGAGCAGGTAGAACAGTGCGATTATAATTTTGCTCATGAGAGCCTGATCGAATTACTTCGGCCATCTTCGAGCTAGTTAATTCAAATTGAAATAACTAGTCGAGAGGCTATGATTTGGATTAAAGATTAGAAGTGTTGGATTTTCCACGAGTAAGTTTAGTAAACACTTGGTTTATTTCTGTTTCAATTCGCTTTCAACGGAAGGTCGTCACTTATTGTATTGTAAACTTCACCGAGCACTAGACACACGTCTACACGCTTCGGCAGTCGACGACGGAATGAGAAGAGTAAACTAGCAAAGATACGTTTTGTCCTAACCTCTTCAACGTTTTATTCCAGATCACTTTGAAAAATATACGTTTGATATCCATTTGGTATCAATTGGAAGACACTCTGATATCACGAAAAACGTTCCTTCTACATATTATACTGTATATATATGATAGTGGAATAGAGAATCTGGATATTTTTTTTATTATTAAATTTGTACTTTATAATTTGTCCAGCTGGACATTTGGTAAATTTTTCTAGCTTAACGCTAGAACTAGCACACCAGTCAAATTTACTGGTTTTACAATTTTATTTTAAAATTCCTACTTCATGTTATATTTTTTCCGCAATGACGTAATGACTTTCGCAACGATAACTAAAAGAATAATATAATGAATTTTATTTTGTTTTTTATATATTCAAATTGAAAATAATTCTGTATCAAGGCTACTTATACCAACACCAGTCAAAATGACTGGTTCTACAATTTTATAAATATGTCAACCGTCGTTTAGGGATCATGGTCCCAGATGAATTAATAATGTTGAGGTTAAGGTTGACTAATTGAAGAACGAGTGGATGAATTTGTAGTAGAAAAATATATTGAAATAATTAAAGATATAAATAAGTATAAGTTTATGCTGATTCAAATCCTTACTCTCTTAGTGTTACTAGACAATGGAATAATAGGGAGCACGTTCATATATTTATAGTAAAAGGACATTACCAAAAAGGTTAACCTTATACTTTTGGCTACAGGCTACAGGGAACAAAATATAAATCTGTTTATTAGTTCCTTTGTTCCTAGACCTTGCAACCCAAAACATCATGATACTCAAGGGTATAATAATATGCACCTCTCCTTATTTAGAATATTTCTGCGTAATAGCAGTCTCAAGGTCACGGATGTACATAAATAAAATGTAGAGTTTTTCTTGAAGCAGTTACTTGAAGACGTTCTATTATTACGTATTTTTTAAAAACCAGTCATTTTCACTGGTTTTGGTAGAAATAGCTTCGTGTAAACTATCGGTAGTTCTAGTGTTAATTGCCAAATAACGTGTGGATGGCTACTCCTAACGGGATACATCTTCAAGTTTAACTATTTTATTTCTTCAGTGAAGTCAGCGGGGTGTTTTCTTTTTAGCCTTCTTTCTATAAGAGTTTTGTTCCCTTCAACAACCAGCTGGAATTTGGGTGTATAAGGAGAAAATGTGAAAAGAGACTATGGTAGATGGAGGAAGCGTGAACGCAGAAAAGCACAAGCGGAGTAGTGGAAAATGGCGACGGAGTATCGGGCAAAAAGGAAGGGGGAATGGCATTTGTTGGAAGAGTATGACTGTTTCGGTGGCTGTTTCATATTCGATGGCTTTCAATTGGCCGGCTTATTGTTGCCAATTTTCATTTCGTCTCTCTCTCTCTCTCTCTCTCTTTCTTTGTCATAATCTCTCCTCGCCTTCTACCCTTACCCCATGCTGTGCTGTAGTTGTAGCAGTGAAAAGCTAACTTTCTCGATACACGGAACATCCTCGAGTCCATTCTAACAATCGTAATGCAGTTCGCTGCAGTTTGTTCGCCATATGATCCGGCAGGGCGAAATACGGCTTCTTAAATGGAAACGGGAGAAATATTCGTTGCTCTCGTTTCCCGATTACGAGATCGTTAGTACGAGAGTCTGTTGGAAAGTTATATAACTTGGGTCTCGACTTTATGCAACATCAATTACGGAAATCAGCTCGACGTCAGTTACCGCGATACTCGAGCGCGAAATCGTCGAAAGAATCGTCGATACTGCACGTAGAATTATTTTCATCTTGTTATCTTATTTATTCGATATTTTTTTCAACCGTGTCCTTTTTTTTCCTCATCTTCTGTTCTCCTGTTCTGCTGATTTATCAGCTCGTTAAATTACTATATATATTATATATATATATATATTTATTTTAATTATATGTTTATTAATATTTATTTATGCACGTGTTCTGTCGTTTAATGAAATTTAATCGGCCACTGATTCACATTGTTGTATCTTTAATGTCGTAGTTAGTTTGGAAATACATTAAACACGTTTTTACTGTGCCGCTCGGCATCGAACGAGAACACGCGCGAGACGAGGAAATTACGGAGAAATAAGCTTGTAAGATATCGTCGAGTTAATTTAGTTTGTAATGAGATTGCCGAACGTAACGTTGCAGTAAACGCGAGGTCATTAACTGCCACTCCGCCGATGAAGATAATTAGCAAAGCTCTCGGATTTAACGAATCCAATCGCGTTTATTTTACTCTACGTTGAAACTTTCTGGCGTTGCAATCGTATCCGAATTCGATTATTATTGATGTTACGCCTAGAGACTTACTATTGGCCGTGCTCCTAACCATCGCCCTTGGTACTACAGTGTCGCAGACAGATCGTCTTACATGACCGGCGAGATATACACAACGTAGCAATAAGCGCTTAGTTGTCGTCAAGCAGCGAATTCTAAAAAACACCGATTCGCCTTCGGTCTGTTATTTTACCTACACAAAACAAGTGGCGTACGTGATCATAGGCGCGAACGGTTGCGAGACCTGAGCGTGGTGGGGGTCGTCTCCAAGAGAAGACGAAGGAAACAAATCGAAGGGCAGTTAGTATTATACGAGGATTCAAACCGAATGCATGGAGAGGTTCAGAGAAATAAAATCAAGTTCGCTTAGTCAAACGAATACGTCGAGAATATGATAAAGTCGAGTCGAATTATAATAATAAACTAGTTATATCATCGTTAAATCGTTTGTAACGTGTTAATTATAATTTTAAATATTGTTAAAAATAGGAGCTTATATCAGTCCTGTTAATTCAGTGTTATAATTATTTGAACTACCTCTGTTATCCTAATCGAAACAGGCAACGACTGGTTCGCGGCGTGGACTATCAGAATCGTAGCGAGAATCTACGCCTCTCACTGACGCGTTTCCTCGCGATCGCGTCTCTTCGCGAACGGTCGTAACAATTGATCTCTGTTAAGTGAAAGAAGGAACATTTTTAACACGCTTTCCTGACAGTTCATCTACTGCAACTCAATGACGATTGATATCGAAGTTCAAGAATTTTTATTAAAGGAAAAGCTTGTTTATGAAAATAATTTCGTAATTCAATAATTTCAATAGTAGTTTCAAAATTGTCTTTTCATTAAATTTGTTTACAGATATATTAGAATAAATATCTTGCCAATCATGATAGTTGTATCTTCTTACAGCGCCAATGAAATTTTTAAATGCTTTATATGCTTGTAAGAAGAAAATATTAATTTTTATAAAGAAGACACTTTATAAGGGTCATCGAGTAGCATTGAAATTAGAACATCAACAAATATGGATTTACCACGCTATCTTCCTATTCTTCTTCATTAATTTTGCATATAGCATAATTGAATATTTTAGACCAGGGGAGAGAGGTCTTCTCTTACAAAAGCACACTATACTTCTTGTGCCCTTGGTAGTAGCTAAGGTCAAAGTAGATGACAATAGTGGTTGTTGATAGTATCGTAATTTATCGCGCGAACAATCAACGCAACTGGTCCACTCTGATTTGCTTCTGTACAAATCTAATGCAGTACTTTGACTGCCACACAGAAATCACATGTTTCGCTGAGGGCGCCACTAGAGTATAATGGCAAAATAATAATAAATTGATGATGTAAGACAACATACTTCCCCAAGTGTTCTAACACAGTGCACTTTTTATTTCGAAGTATTTTCTATTTATCGGTTATATTCAAGATGTCCTAACTGTCAATTTTCATTCAATTTTTACAATTGTTGCAAGAAGTTGAAGCGCTCCGGTCACCAATGACGAACGTGGCAATCAAAGTGTTAACTAAAGAGCAGTTCTAAAGAGCATTTTTAAACAATTTAGCATGGAAATTCAATGATCTCTACTTAATAAAGAAAAAGTGGATGGATGTTCGGTACAGTTGCTGGATAATTTATCATCAAATGAGAAACATTTTTCACATTGAAATTCTATGATTTTCCATTAAATAAAGCAGCTTGTATCTCTCGTATTCTTTCGTACACATTTTCGACAATTTGTCAACCACTGCCGCATAATTCACACGATTACCTAAGTTTGCAACGTTTGGATCGTAATTTGGCGAAGAAATAAAATTCCTAGGAAATACAACACATTATAGGGAAGAAGAAATAAATTGCAACGAATATCGCGCGTTCGAGAAAAAGTTTCAATCTTAAATAGCAAGCAAAATTTCGTGTATTGCTGCACGAGTCTATCGGAGATAATCGTGGAAGATGGCAACGGGATGGTTTATGGTGGCGTTCCGGCTAAAATGGTCCGCGTCAGTTATGTCGCTGCATTCGCGATAGCTCGTTTAACGGCTGTAAGAATTTGAAATTTCCACCGCTTTACGATTTTCTCTCGGATTGAACTTCCGGTGAAATGGCACCGTGAACGTTTCTTACGATCCTCACGTTCATTGCTACTTTATGATCACTAATAACTGTATTATTTTCAAAGAACCACAGATTTCAGTTTTTTCAATGATACAATTCAATCGTCTAAGTATATTTTCTCTTATTTATGTGACTTTTATTCCATAGCTTGGTAACAATATTTATGCAACATATATCGATTATCAAACGATAATTGTTATTTATTTACATGCATTTTTGATAAGAAAATATTCAGATCGTAACATAATCGTGCCACTATATATATTTTCTTTTATTTATACCAATCGTATTTAATTTCTTATAACAATATTTTTAATAAATATTTACTAAATCGTATTAAATGTCCAGTAATAAAATCACATCCCCGTGAATTAATTATGAAACCTGCTAATTAAAACTCTGGGTCCTAAAATATTCTTTGGAATCTTGTTTCGCCAATGTTTACTTTTCATTTCGAACTTCCATCTACGTTTCAATTTATCTTCCAGCAGTTTAAACAACTTCTCGTTGGCCATGGAGGAACGTTACTCTCAGTGACTCGTAAAAAAAAAAGATATATCGTAAGTAACGTAGGTACAGTTGAACGAATATTCGCGTATGTAATGATAAAGCTGCTCGCGGAGCTCGTTGGAGAGAAAAAAAAGGTATCGTCAACGTGAAATTCGTCGAAATTCGACAGGTCGCGCGTTCCCTGTTTTTCGCATTTTCTCGGTTGGTGGGCATTTTTCGCGTTTCAGAGCAGCGATTTGCCGGCAGCTGGCATTCGAACAACGGCTTTCATTACTTCGTAACGAATATTCGTTGTGTACCGCCTGTATATAATGCGCGGCTTTGTTTTTAGCCCGGTTGTACAGCCTTTCAGTACCCGTGGGCCTTTTCCTTCCTTTTTTTTTTTCGAATATCGTTGCCTGGACGGATGTAATTTAACCGAAGAACCGAAATACCCGTCGGCATCCAAAGTGTTTACGACAACCACAGCGCCTACTCCCTTTCCGTTTTTCGTTTTTCTTTTTGCTGTGTTAAAGTTAATCAACTGTGTTTTTTCAACTATGTGCCTTTCCATGGTTAAATAATTTCTTATAGGAAATTCATTTATACATTTATTTAATAAAATTTGTATAATAATGAGATATAGTAATAATGTATTAGCAATAAGAGTAATGATCATTTTTATAATAATAAAGAAAATATATGTAAGATCGTTAATCACGTGGTAATTCAGGTGATCGATTCTGAAGTCTGAATATCGAGTTTATTGTTAAAATACTTAAATGAAATACAGGAGTAAGTAACAATTAATAATTAACAACAATTAATAACAGTAATAATTAAATAAACAACAACCTATTAATAACAGTAAACAATAAATAACAAGTTTTGTGAATCGAGAATCGGCTTTCAACGTCCTGAACTACCGATCTTATTCCATCAATCTTCAATTTTAAATAATTGCTCTTTCTTCTATGGTCTTGTCTATCTCTGATGTTGCCCTCTGTCCGTCCGTTTAGGAAATGAGCGTCTCTCAAAATGGCTGTCCGTAAAACAAAGAAAGTCCCTATCACCCTTGAACTCTAGGGAGTTTACATATATTATTTTTTACAAAACAGCAGCCAGCAATTTGATCTGAAATTCTACTTCACTGCATCGGCTGTAGTTCTATTTAGGTAGAAACAACAAAATATTTGTTCATAGTGGAGTTTAGCTTAATGTAAATATATAAACAACTATCACAATAAATAGACTAAACCGTATCCAAACGGAGACTAACTTTGATTCGAACGAGAAATTCAGCGAAATAAATCGAAATAAAACGCTGGGAAATGTAAACAAAATGTTTATTCACTTGCCACGTGTGTTATTTTCATGGAAAAAACATGACGTTTCTATTAAAACATTTTTTAATTGCTGTTTCTTTAAACGTTTTTCTTGCTTTAATACGTACTGAATATGTTACGCACTGGTTAATTGGAATTAAAACAATACGAGGAAAATAAGTGAAGATATGAAGAAGGCGGAATGTTGGGTTTTCTTTAAATTTATTTTTCTACATTAGCGTGTACTGGATGTTTTACATTTAATTTAATTGAAACTAAAACAATACGGCGGATATAATTAAATATATGAAAAATTCATAGGGAAAAGGGGGAACGTCAAGTTTCAAAATTTCGCAGGGAAAGAAAATTTATTTTTCGTATAAAACTTCATATTCTCTCATATATTAAAGTAAAACATCATTTTATTCTGTATTGTTTTCAATTTTTACTTATAATTCTAAGTAATATATAACACGTTAAAACCTAAAAAATGAAAATCATTTTTTCGTTGCACACCTCAATTTTTTATAATTCTTGTACAGTGCAAAAAATTTTAAAAGACGACATATACGAGGTGTATATGAAAAAAAACGTTAGTCTGAAAATTCGTAAAAATTGACATTCCTTGTAATTATGTCTTTTGGCTTAGTAAAAGTAAACATCAATATTGGGCGCCAAAAACACTTGCATATTTTTAGTAAAATATGCAAACAAAAGATCTTTAACATATATTATTTAACGAAATGATTATTGTTATGCCAACTTTTATTTTCTATGTTCTATCAAATAGGACAATACATTAAAAATAAATGGCATATATACGAAGTTGATTAAACAAAACATATTATTAATGTATGTAACAAATATGTTGTTTCATTGAAATTTAATAAGAATGCAATTATATAAATTTACGTATTAAGTAGTACAATAATTTAAATAGCAAATAGGACAGTAATATGAAATTTATTAAAGAAGACATATTATTAATGCATGTAACAAATCTTTTATTTCACTCAAATTTAATGAGAATGTAATTATATAAATTTACCTATTAAAAGTACAATACTTTAAATAGTAAATAGTACAATACTTTGAAAATAAATGGCACATATACAAAATTGATTAAAAAAAATATATTATTAATGCATGTAACAAATCTTTCATTTCATTGAAATTTAATAAAAATGCAATTATATAAAGTTACCTATTACGTTCTTCCAGATTTTTTAAATTGAAAAATACTTCTCCAATCTTAATTATTACTCACTGTCCAATGTCTTAGTTTCGGTGAAAATAAATATTTGTTTTCATCAGCTCGTCAATCAATCTGTTATCTTGCTTTATTATAATGTATTTGGCGTGATTTATACAAGAATCTACTGTAATCATATTTTTATCACAATAAAAATAAACGTTATCATCAAAATTACACTTGAATACACAAAATATCTGATATCATTAATTTTGATTTATTTGCAACAGTTCTCACGTTATAACCTCAACAAAAAATATTTCTTTTCTTTTCCAGGATTTCTATTCATTGAAATTAATTTTTTTTTCAATGTTCGATCAATATCAATTACACTATAAAATTTGATAGGAAGAAAATACAGGCAGACAGTTTCCGGACGAAACACGAGCAAGCTCAGTTCGAAGCAAATACCTAATCTCGAATGAAAAGTTTGGCTGAGTTTGGCTTCCGTTCACCGGAAGTTCCCGTAGCTTAGCCAGTTCTTGTTCCCTGGTGATTTTTTGGCTATGCTCAAAGCGACGAATGTATATTTCGAAGCTCTCGTTCGGATATTTCCGGTGGCATAGCGTCGACGTTCTATCCGCACAGACGAAACTTTTCAATTTTTAGCATCGGATACGCTTTCTAAATCGATTGGTCGCTCGAATATTCCGTGGGATGGATTTCCATGCAACTTTCTTCAGATGTTTTCCACGAGATTCGAAGAATCGGGAAAAAGTGGTAGAGTTACGGATCCCTTTTTCCTTCCTCATTCGATTCTTTTGTTCTCGTTCTTTTCTCCATTTCGTGCAATTTCGATGGGACTAGTTTCTTCGAAAATGCTTCAAGCTTTTCGGAATATTTTTTACAACAATCGGTAAATGCCTAGTTTTGCTAGAATCTGAGTGGAATTAATTAGCTTGAAAATATCAAACTTTTTCAACGATATTTTTCACGGTAATGTTTTTTTTGCCTATAAACGCTAATGAAACTTTTCAACAATGTTAGCTGGTTTTGTTAGAACTAGTGCGGAAAGAGATATTTTAAAAATGCTCATATTCCATCGTGATATCTGTTGCAACAATTTTTTAGATTTAAATCAAACGTATGTTTTTATTTTATTATTATCTACTGTTAAAAAGATGTTCATTATTCTAAAAGAATATCGAAGAAAGAATAAAATTAGGTAGATAGATTGCAATCATCTTTTTGAAAAGTATAATAAGTGCTTTTAGGTTAGGTTCGATTTAATTAAGATATCGAAATTCCGTTGATAAGTTTCGGATCAGATTTGAGGTTTTTGAGGGTTGGGATGGTGAGATAATGTTTACCAAGTTTAAAAAGAACACGTTATATCTTTCATCTGGTATATTAACTTCGTAAAACTTTCCACTAATTATTTTAAAAAGAAAATGAAATAGCAGCATGAGACGCCTGAAGCTGTCTGTATAACAATTTCTTATTCTACTTCAATTAGACTTGTCTTATTATATTAGGCTAGTTCTATGAGTAATGCGGTTTTCCTGATTGCAGCAACCGAGTTTCCAACAATAAAACTCGTTATGATAAGAGCTTCATAGAAATAGATGGCAAAGAATCGTAGACAATACACAGCTAACCAATTATCAGCAGATAGTGTTTTATTTTTTGTCTAAAATACGTACCTGAAGAAGCTGCTTTAATATTTTTCCACATATCTGTTGTCACTTATTAACTAAAAGGATTTACTATTATTTTAAATAAAACATAGAGAAAAATTTAGCTTCTAAATAAAGCTAACAAAAGTTTTTAAATAAATATAGCTTGTAATAAAATAATAATTTCTACTGCAGATATTTTCATCGATACAATCAAATAAACAGCATCTAAATACAAATTCGTTGCATTCGTATTTCATGTTGATTATTTTCGAATTTTCGAGTTGCCAAATTTGGTCATCTATCAGGTTGGCAAGTAAGTGATTGCGGATTTTGCCATTAGGTTATATTGACAAGATCCGCAATCACTTAGTTGCCAACCCAATATAACCTAGACGCCCTATACACAAGAAATAGAAACAAATTGCGCGAAATCGAAGGAAATCGAGATGGATATCGCCGCAGGATACCTAGTAGCGATGAGGTGCATCTGAACAGATGACAAGCACATTCCATCATCAAGAGCAATGATACAACTGAGCCAGTATGCGGTACAGTTGTTGCCCAACTACGATGAAACAAACGTTTGTACACAATAGTCGCCAGATCAACGAATTCACTTAGCAGCTGATGATTACTGATATTACGGATAACCTTCAAATCGTGACGGGCTGTTACTTCATCACAGATTTATTTATATTGTATTTATAATTGTATATCACAACTAACTTAAATCTAATTATTATATAAATTTAAAAAAATATTCAAGATATTTTAATTCAATATAGTAGATTATATCTAAATATCAGTAAATAAATACATTATAGTACACTATACTTTAAAATATAATATAATAAATATTAAATGTATATAAATACAAAGAAATAATTATAATCTAATATATATATAATATAAAATTCCAACCCAATATTTTATACACTTTTATGCAATCTATACGTTTTACGTATTCAAATTTCCCGTAAACGTGTAAGCATACACAGCCTACCGATAATTTTTCCTGATGCTATAAAATTTCCTGATAAAATGGCAGAGATTGATCTGTGCAATATGAAAATGTTCGATCGAAAACTTGGAAAAATTCCTAACCTTAATCAAAATCCAAATTCTTAAGGGAGACTCGAACAATACGATTGTGTCAAACAAAGTTCAACTACTCTTCTACTTAATTTACACGACAAGAGGGCGACTTTCTTCGAGAACATAATCACGATAAGCGCTTATCGCGATCTCGACGATCGAAAGGGACTTCGGTCTATAACTCGTAGACGCGCCGCTTAATAAGCGGCCATTTTATTTCCCCGGGCGGGCTATTTAAATTGTAAAACACCACTGTCCCAGGCTCGAATTGATTTCGAGACAGCCGGTTTGATTTAAATGTAAAACAGCTTGCTTCTCGCGAGGATGACGGTGCTTGGCGCGAGTAACTATTTTCAAGCGGAGCTTAATCTGGCGCGCTCGTCCAGCCTCGCAAAGGGAAAATGCCAGCCGTGAGACGTTAGAGTGTAGAGGCTGCTTTCCTTCGAAGTACCTGCTTCATTTCCCGCTGAATTATCTCGTAATAATATTTTTCTCGGCGAACTTTGTCCCTCGCTGCGTTACTTCCAGATCCTCGCGTTATCTTCGAATTAGAGAAGTTCCATCATGAAATATTACGATACTTTTAGAAAGAAAATTCGCTTGGGAAATTCTTCTCTTCCTTATCCCGAGAGATTTTCTGTAAAGTTCGAGAAATTCGGAATTGCGGATCGATGATCTCTTTATATTGGTTTGGCAACTAAGTGATTGCGGATATTGTCAATACCACATAGTGACAAAATCCGCAACCACTTAGTTGCCAACCCAATATGTTTCATGTGTTTCGTTTCTTAAATCCTAGTTTCCCGCGTGTCCCTCTAAGGATTTGCGATTTCGCCAACTGTCGCTGGATCCTTGACAGTAAATGTAAACCTAAGCTGTAGTTGATAGGTCTTTCGGAAGATTGTAGTTTGGGGTGTAGCAGTTTCTGCTCGCGTACTTGCACGTCATCTTGTTTTGTGTCTCGCAAGCTAATATATGATACTGTTTGTTGAAGTTAGCCATCGCAAAATTTAGCTGGCTGTTCATACTCGATGGAAGGTTCTCGTGGAAACCGGAACATATTGTTTCGCATTCGCGTCGCTCATACGTATCTCTTATCATGAAATCTCACTTTATCCTTGATCTTCCGTAAACTGTTTGCTTATGAGAAAAACAATTATGATTTGCTATAACGATACGTTTAAATCCTAGCAATATTAATATATTCTTTCATATATTATATTATTTGGTGTATGAGTAGTAGACAAGCCACGTATTGCCATCTAATGACAAAATTCACAATGACTTAGTTGTCAACCTAATAGCTCGAGGAACTGTGTTCGTGCGAAACAAATTAGCGAAAAGCTGATTGGTTAACCCATTAATTAACGCAGCATTAACGCAACGTTTTATTTGCAGATTTTCTTATAATCATCCTATGGTATCTAATTCCACTTTTTATTTATTTTATGGCTATGACAGGGAATTTTAAAGAGATGGTTGTATTTCTCCGTTATTATGTAAACTTTGCATGGAGAAAATAGCAAGTTTCGTAAAACTTTGCACTTTGCAGTGTCACTCGACATCAGTTTTTATCTCAGCAGTTCCTTTGTCGAGTCCTTTTTTTGTGAAACGTGCGAAAGAAAAGCAGGATTGCGTCCTGGAAATTGTTTCAAGATATATCAAACACTTAAAAATTATAAAATACAACAATAGTGTGAATAAAACTGGTATTTAAGTGAATTTCTTTCTTCCTTTATTTATTTAAATTCTCTTATTTTTTGGTTAAAGTAAATTTCAAATAAAACACTTAAAAACGTTGGCAGCTGCTGCTAATGAAATTGAAATAAAATTCCCAGTGCGAAGGTATAATGTTGCATTTTGTAAAAAGATTTATTTCATAAAATCCTTGAAGAAGCATCGTCGACTAAATTCTGTAGAAAATTCCACTGCGCGCATCGATAGCAGCGATAATTGCGTTCCGATGCCTATCGCGGTTTTTCATATTTCTTTTTCCTCTCTCTTAATAGATGGTTTTCCACGAAAAATGCAAACAAGCTCCGCGGTATATCGTTTCTCGTTCGCTGAAAATTCCTCTCATTTTCTTCATTATCTCGTTAACGGGCAACTACTCGAGATTTATCGCCACTCGAAGATATCGTTGAACCGTGCACTAATAAATAGAGAGCGAGAGAGAGAGAGAGAGAGAAAGGAGGAGTGAAATCCTTGCTGGCTAGATTTTCCAACCGAAAACTTGGCCGTGTCTGTTCATTCGCTTTAAATTTCATCTTTTATTCATCCGCGTCCACTTCGTGTCGCTGGTTTTACATCCGCCAATTATTACTATTAATTTCGTCGAAACGATCGCGCGCAATGCTTTTTAATCGCTTCGTAAATACACGTGGCTATTTGACGAATTACTCTCAAATGGGAGTGCAAACGTTATTATGTAGATGTGGCGTTGGCTGTCGCTGGATGACGATTTGTATAGTCGTCTGACTCGATGGTAGCTACGTTGAAGTGCGTCCTCATTGCTGTTCGCCAACATTTCACCAACGGTTCGTCTGTTTGGCATTTGCATATTGTTCGCAAATACGCTGGTGTCTTGTACGACGGACTTAAAATGAAGACTACACGCTAGAAATAGGATAATGACATTACCATGTATTTTTATGTTGTTTGGTCTTGTAGAAAGAAGGACATATTTTAACGCTAGAATTATCGATAGTTAACATGAAGCTATTTCTACCAAAACCAGTGAAAATGATTGGTCTTTAGAAAATACGTAATAATAGAATATTTTTATATTTATTGATTTATTACTTACTTGCAGAAGGAATTCAATGTTATGTTGTTGAGAATTGTGGATCTTAATTGCCGAAATAAAAGTAAAGGAACACTAAGGTTACAATTAGAATTCAAATTAAAATAGTTATAGATTTATTTAATAAACGATTTCCAGGATCTTCGTCGATATACATTTGCACGCGTCTCAGCACTTTCTTTGTCCCGCCATCTTCCGTACCACACTGCCAACGGAACAGTTGCATTCATCTGTTTTTCGAGACGCCGCGCACACACATGCTTCCACATATTCATATTCACATACGTGTGTCACTACTACGCGGCCAATCTAGCCTACCACACAAAATTATACATATCTCGATATATGCGGTACATTTATGGTATTATTAATCCATCTGAGACCATCATCCCTAAACGAGGGTTGCCACATTTATAGAATTGTACAACCAGTCGTTTTGACTGGTGTGGTATTTCTAGCGTTAGCATCTAGCGATCTAGCGATTGATCCGGAATTTTCCTGATGACTGATATCGTCGTATCGAATGATACGCGGTAAAAATTTTAAAAACGTGTGGCAAGTTGTACGAAACGAGGAAACTGGTTAATTAGGGTTCGATAAACAGATTGCAGGACCCTTTTACACTTTGACAGGTACCAGTCATGTTGACTGGTATTGGTATAAGTAGCCTTGAAACAAAATTATTTTCAGTTTGAATACATAAAAAACAAAATAAAATTCATTATATTATTCTTTTAGTTATCGTTGCGAAAGTCATTACATCATTGCGGAAAAAATATAACATTTCTTTTTTTTATTTGGTAGACTATTTACAATCAATTCTCATTGAGAATTATAAGTAAATTCTTTGGCGTGGTACTGTCATTTGGATTATAATAGTTTATAGTATGTTTGATTGTAGCTGAATCTAATGCTTCAATCCAGAGGATATTGTCTTTTTAGTCTGCGGATCTGACCCGTCGTGTTAAGTAGAAAAATATAACATGAAGTAGGAATTTTGAAATAAAATTGTAAAACCAGTCAATTTGACTGGTGTGGTAGCCCTAGTGTTAATATGAAACAGACAATTTGTGGCGGAACTTGGCAACAATGTATATCGTCGAAGCGAAGTGCCTAATGAGCCATCAATATCCCAACGGTCCTTCCGTCGAATGTTCGAGAAGACGTATGTGGCAACGGTGGTGGACGCCTAACAAACGCGTGGATAGTGGGGATATTGCGGGGCGACAAAAGAAAGAAAAGATTCATTTCGTTTCGAACAACGAAGTGCGAAGGGTGTAGCGTAACAGCGAAGGAAACACATTCGAAAAGCGTGATTGTTAATTGTTGATCGTTGACTGTTAATTGTTTAATAAACCTTGTAGTTGAACATCAAGAGTATTTCTTGGGGCACTTACGTCTATTTCCACCTCAAATTTGTACTTTATGATTTGTCCAGCTGGACATTTGGTAAATTAGACGATAAATTGATAATGTTTTGTGAGAAACGAATGATATTGATTCATAGTTGATGTGTTACTTTACCTTCGTTTCTAATGTTAATGTAATGTGTATTTTCAATTGTTTATTTTCCATTTTAGACACTCGATGTGCTGTAATTCTGCTTTACATTAAAACCGTTATTTTAACAAACTTCAGATTTTGCTGGTGTAATTAACGTTGACTTTTATTCAAACAAAGAATTGAATTACACATAACCATTTGTATTCATTGCGTTATTTTAACTATAATCTCATACATATAGAATACATTTATGCAGCTACATATTACACATCCTTATTCCAATTACTAAAATTCATTCTTTTTAATTCCTTCATCATCTGGCCATTAAGATTCTTTTATCGACCATCAGACGACTTTATTAACCGTAGCGCTCGCAGCTAACAAAAGCTTATACAAATTTAGATTCAGGACAACGAAGATTTACGTTATTTGCTCGCATTCATTTCCAACCGTAGAATCGCGGTTTTTAAAGATATTATTTATCACTGTTATTTACAAACCTGTTTACCGAGACATCCGGCGTGCAGATCAAAATTTACGATCTATAATTATCGCAATACACATAAAGCGTGGATTATCTGGCTGTTCGTTACGCTAATTAGTCCGACAGTGGAAGGAAATTATTCGAAGAAAATTCCGAGAGAAGCAGGAACAGTGCAAAAAGGAAAAAGAAAGAATAGGAAACAGAAAAAGAGGAAAGAAGTGTAAAAGATCGAATCCTTCAGGTGCAACCGATAGTTAAACATCGCGTCTCGTTTCATCTTTCTATCCGTTTCTATCAGAATCGCGCTGCGGTACTCAACAGCCGTGAGTGGAACGAGCAGTGCTGCGATTTTGCAGAAGTGTTTTGGAGAAGGCGAAAGGCGCGGCATCCTCTCATGGAATCCCGCAATTATTTTGTTACTGCAACAACGATGCCAATCGAAGCGAACCGTTCCGCTCTCGATCGACCGCAACAGTTCCGTTCCTTTTCATTTGTCGAAGAGTAGTGAGGATGGATGATGGTGTCTCAGCGGCGTTATTTTTCCCTCCTTCGCATTTCTCTTACACCTGTTTCTCCTCTCGCTTATAAATGTTACTGTTATTCCTTGATACGTTTCACAGAGATTAATTCGTCAATATAACCGAGTATCAACAACTTGTTCCTCAATTTATTAATTTGCTGATAGAATTCATCGATTGAGTATAATATCCAGGCATTTATTATATCAGTCATGTACTCAATTCACTAATTTCCTTAAAGGTATTGGTACATCAGTGGTTCATGAAAGTGAGCGCTTACATATGCAAACTAGAATGGCCGAAATAATGTGCATTAAAGTAATTTGCTTAGATAAACAGATGTCAGTAGGAAGATGGAAGTTTTGAGGTTATGTCAGTAAAATTTGAGAAGGATTCAACAACGTAGGTAGGAGTTGATACATTTATTAGAAACATGCATTGTAAGTGACTGACAAAAGTATTTGAACGTTATATATATTATTAAATTATTTAATATTAATATTTTATTGTAAATCAATGATACATTTAATTATATATAGTTTGCGTTTAGCTGGAGCGTAACGATTATTATGTATCTTTCAATCAATGTTTGAATTTATTGTTTAATTACCCTCGCGCGTGTATGTCGTTTTTGCCGGAAGAATAAAATATCTAGCCACTTTTTTCTAAGCCAAATAAATTCGTTTCTCAAAATGTTCAACATTCGTCAATTTATTAATTAGTCTACTCACGTATCAGTACACTAGTCAACTGTACTAACTCTGTCTCGATATTACAAGCTTCGAACTTGCCAAGACTACCTTAAATCATTCGTTGATTTATTCATTTAATTTCTCAGCTGCGATTTACGCGTCCCTCAACTTACTTTCATATTGGCTTTCTCGTTCATTTGCTTACTCATTAGCCCATTTAGTCGGTAACTGAACTGTCCCATTGATTTACACGCTCGTTTCTTGGGACCTACACTTTCCTCCTGCGCCTCTCTTTACCAATTTTCCTCGGTGGCACGGAAAAATGAGCTTTCAGCGAGGTGCACGGGTCCTCTTTGTGTCTGCGATGTAGCCCCGCATTCGTAAGATCCGAACACTGGACACCTCGTTAAAACTTGATAACACGGGCTCTTTAGTTGGCCTCCTCCTTTTTCCTCCGTCTCACTCTCGGTTCTATGCTTTTCCACCTTGTGCCTCTGATGTCACAACTGCCGCTCGTGCCTACTGATAAAAGAAACCTTTTGCGGCCACCGACCACTAGAGGATAGATGAACAGGCGTTTTCCGAACCTCTCCGGACTACACTACGCGACTTTTCTTCTCGCAAGCTGCACTTCTTTCATCCTGCTCGCTTGCCTTCACCGTCAACGTATTTCTACACAGACGTTTCGTGCTTCTCTCAAAGACTTCCTTGGCCTTCTGTCGTTATTTCAACATTTTTCTTCCTTCTTTCATCTCTTTTAAATATTTACAAATAGAATCTTTTCTTTTTCAATAGTCGCATTGTACAACTAGGCATATCACAATGATCAGTAACAATAGCTCGATATTGGCTTGTTAAAATAAGATCTTTTCATTAAGTTTGGAAGGGCGTTTGAATGCAAAATAATGTAATTTCTCTGGTTGAAATTTTTCAACAATAGGCGGTAGGTTTTATTCTTGATTTGTTATCTTCTGCTTTTAATTGGACAATCTTACGTCGATATTTAACTTACATTCTATTATTCTATTATTGGGTTGGCGATTAAATGATTGCGGATTGTGTCAATGGGTAGCCTTAGCACATTCTTTCTTTTGTCAACGTGTTCAAAGCACCTAACCTATTTTGTTTCCTTGTTGTCTGCGATCAATGAGGCTACAGTCATATTTATTTATTAAAGTTATCCTCTGCTTTGTAATCGTTTAAATGTTAGGAGACTTGTCAGGGAAAGACAAAAGATCTATTGTCTGTTTTTTAAGTATGCTTTTTGAGTCCATATTCTGTTCATTATGCTTAGCACATTCTTTTGTTTTGTCAACGTGTTCGAAGCACCTAACCTATATTGTCTACTTGTTGCTTAGACTTCCACCTTTAATTTAGCAAAAAATTGTATCGATTAGCTATTTAATTTCCTTTTTATCTCAATTAAAATATGGAAGAACAAGACGCGCATTTCAGACATATTTTATTGTATTATTTCCGAAAAGGTAAGAACACATGGCAGGCACACAAGAAGTTATGTGCCGTATATAGGACTGAAGCCTTGAAAGAGAGGCAGTGTGAAAATTGGTTTGCCAAATTTCGTTCTGCTGATTTTTCACTGAAAAATGCTCAACGATCTGGCCAGTCCAGTTGAAGTTGATGAGACCAATATCAAGGCCATTATCGATTCAGATCGTCATAGCACAACGCGTGAGATTGCAGTGAAGCTCAATGTATAGCATACATGCATTAAAAAAAAATTAAAACAGCTTGGCTGTGTCAGGAAACTCAATTTATGGGTCCCTCATCAGCTTAAGGAAATTCATTTGACGCAACGCATTAGCATCTGCTAACGACTAATTACTGGCGACGAAAAGTGGACAATTTGTAACAACGTTAATCGGAAAAGATCGTGGGTGATGCAAGATGAACCAGCCCAGACGACACCAAAAGCTGAGATTCACCAAAAAGAGATTATGCTGTCTGTTTGGTGGGATTAAAAAGGAATTCTGTATTTTGAACTTTTACCAAGAAACCAAACGATTAATTCATATCGTGTACGTTCAACGGCTCGCCAAACTCGCGATGCAGTTCAAGAAAAGGGGCCAAAATTGGCAAATCTTAAGAGTGTTGTTTTCCAGCATGATAATGTAAAGCACATTTTTGGTCACTCGCCAAAAATTATTGGAACTAGGTTGGGATGTGTTGTCACATCCACCATATAGCCCTGACTTGTGCCTTCGGATTATCATTCATTTCGTTCCATGCAGCACTCCTTAAATGGTAAAATTTTTAATGACGCTGATGATGTAAAATCACATTTAATTCAATTTTTTGCTGGCAAAAATCAGAAATTTTATGAACATGGAATTACGACACTGCCTGAAAGATGGTAAAAGGTGGACGACAAAGACGGACAATACCTAATTGAATAAAGTTATATCTAAGCAAAAATGTTGAATTTTCCTTCTTATCTAAAATACGCAATCACTTAGTTGCCATAATTGAGAAACATTATATTTACACACGTGTAATTAGATATGTCTTAGAACTTGGAAAAAAGGTAGTATTTTATTTGTTGGGTGTAGTGCGTTAAATAATCACTCGGTGTTTAGGTTAACAATATATTTATTAACAAGTGTCGCGTATCGCTCTTGGTTTCGATAGTCAATCTCGCTGCGCGGTTACACTTCGACCTTGTCGATTCCTAGTTCGAACTAAAACTGTCGATCGGATTCGATTCTTTTCTTTTCGCGCCCCTCAATATTCCCACTATCCACGCGTTTGCTTGGCATCCACCATCGTTGCCACGCACGCCTTCTTTTCGAACATTCGGCGGAAGGACCGTTGGGATATTGATGGGTCATTAGGCACTTTGCTTCGGCGGTATACATTGTTGCCGAATGTTGCCATAACCGTATCGATGTAAGTACATACTTTCCACGATAAAAAGAGGATTCAAAATTTCAATGAAATTCCAACACATCTCTGTTGTTTTCAGAAAAAGCACTACCGGTATTCATATTTTTCGTTTATTTTTGCCAGATTGCGATAGAGGCGCGAATCGAATGATCCGTATTTCAATAATTATGCAATCATGTCTTGGGAGCGCGTCTTGCGCGGGCTCGCGCCTCGTCATACGACTCCGCCACCGCTTTCATTAAAAATTCCCCGAGGCCTTCGGTGAATAGCGCTTTCAGCTTGCACGATGCAGACGCGGCCGATAAATAAATTACGAGAGAGAACGAACTCGCGTTTTCCAACTTTTCACCGACTAGCGGCATTAACAAATGCCACGTTCTCCCGATGGATTTCCACCCCTTTTCAACACATACGTACGCGCGCCAAAGAAAATGAAATGGTCCATTTAGAATCTTTTGTTCCTTTAGAATAGAAAGGCTGAAATGTTTAAAAAGATCGAACAACCTGCAGCTCTTTCATCATTGAATATTCCCCCTGATTTAGTTATGACTATAGTTATCGTGGCGAGTAATGCCAGTAGAATATGAAAGTTTGGTATTAGACATATAAGGTCACACAAGGTCGTTCTTACTTGAGAATTTCTTGCAGAGTTTTTTTTAGATATTAACACTAGAACTACCGGCATTTGAGACGTAGCTATCTCCAAAAAACCACTGGAAATGACCAAACCAAAAACTGAAAATGACTGGTCTTTAAGAAATACGTAATAGTAGAATATTTTTATATTTATTGATCTATTATTATGTTACAAAAGGAACATCATGTTCTGAGATCATTAAAGCTATATAATAACAACTATAATAATATATAACTATATATATAATAAACTATAACTAAAAATAACTATAATAAACTATAATAATAATATAATAATAACAATAAGTACAATAATGAAGAATATTTAATACCAAAATCTTTGGTAACAAGAGTACTAAAATAAATTTCCATTGGTAAATATAAGAAGTATAATATAATAATAAGCCTAATAGAATAAATAAAATACAAATATAGCTTAAGCAGGTATTACAATGGCTAGAAAAAATATTGCTATATTTACCCTAACATTTACGTGCTAATTAATTAAGTTTCATTTATTAGTATTACTTTAACGTGAATATAAAAATTTGACATCGCGAAAATGAAACGTAGATTAAACATTTTTTTATTATTGATGAACGTATCTGCAAATATTTTTTATAGTTGTGTGTTACAACCTACTAACAGTACACACTAAACACCTGTAATAAACACGTGCAGCAAATTACATTTCTTTTTTTCTTTCTGTCTCCATTAGCCTCTTTCCTTTCATTCGTTCATTCCAAAAAACGTTCAATTTCATCCATCGAAAGAACGAACGTAACATCTCCGCTACCTACCAATTTATCAAATCTGTAAAGCATGGCGTGTAACACACGATATTAAGCGTTTCCGCAAGTTCATGCCACGGAAAGCCAGCAGCAGGAAGACATTAACGACATTCATTTAATACCGGATGTCCTTGGAAAAAAATCCATTAAAGCTACACGTTCGAAAAAGAATTACGGGGTAAAATGTACGAGAACGTTGAAAAAAAAAAAAAAAAAGAAAGAAAACCCCCGTTATATGAAATATTGCTCTTTATTTTAACGGGGCAACCAGAACGGAGAGAATATTTTTTAATGCGTTGCGCGCAGACGAAATGGTCGCGCTGTTAGCCCGTCAAACTGTATCGTTCCTATTCCGACTCGTTCGTTACACGAAATTTATTCAGAACGGAAATTCCATTAGCAAACACTGCCAACAGTGGAGTCCTATCTTTTTTCTCCGACATTTTTTTTTTTTTTTGCTTTTTTTTCTCTCGATTCACTCGCGGTTCTCCACCGCGGTTCGATTATGAATCAGCTTGTCATGCAGTTTGCACGAGGCGCAATATTTGCCCACGGGTATGTTGATTCGAGCGCGCTGTTGAAAAGTGTCTGTGTCCGCCTTATTTGAGTAATTTGTCGATGTTTGTTAACCGTGAACGCACGCAGGCAAATTAAGAGTTTCGATGGAGCCGCAGCGTTTTTACAATTAACTTGAAATATCGCGTTTGTTAAGACATTTAATTGCAGAATAAACAAGGCCGACGTTGAATTTTATATTTTTTTATCGCGGCACGTGCTCTCGCATCACATCTTCACTTTTATGCTGCGTAATTAATTTTTCTAGCCGTGTTCGAAAATATGTCTATTTTAGGAGAAAGGAAAATTATTTAAATCGTCGACGGTTTACGATATCTCCGTGTAATTAGCATATATGGAAAGTCGATTAGTCGAAAATAATCAGTTGCTTCCTCTAATCGACTTGATTGCAGAGATTTCGACAAACTCATATTTTTTTCTTTTTTATTATTTAATTTCTACTTTGCAATTTGTCCAGCTGAACATTTGACAAATAAACTCATATTTTTACGAACTGTAGAAAGAGATCGTAACGACTATTTTATACTACTTTGATTACTTCGTATCTTTCTGCACATTTAAATTTCCCATAAATGCATAAACATTCGCAGTCTACTAATCGCGAATTCTAGCGATGGAATCGAGAAATTTGCAGAAAATGATAAATTTATAATATGAAAGAGAATAAATTCAAACGACATGGTACATAACCTCCAATCAATGAACGTACAGTGATCTTTGATTCTAATCGAATATCACCATGTAAAATTTAAATTAATATAAATTGCCCTTTCTCTTATTCGAATTTGTTAGCGACTCTTATTACGATTATTAATGGCCGCATTAGTGACCAATTGTTTAATTAATCAAATTAATTAATGACCCATTATAATAATTAACCAAAAATCAAGATCGCAAGCTAATGTAGTGTTCGTTGATTTAATGCAAACTATTGTAACCTTTATGTTCATAAATAACATAGTTTTCGTTGATTTAATGCGCAACCAATTTTTTCTTTGACCAGGTAGTCGATACTATTCGCGTCCGTTTTGGAATTACGACACGGAATTCGCTGTTTTATCTTCCTTCACGAACGTGCATTTATCAACGTTTTTTCTTACCAACAGATAAACATGTTGCCAATATTTGACCTTTGTCTTCTACTTTTTCTTTTTTCTTTTTAATACACGAGGTTGAAGGGGCTCTGTTTTTTAGCTGCGCAAACAACAACATCGAGACGAAAGTATAAATAAAGGGAAGCCGTTAAATCCATAAACTGTTGTACGAGAGAAGCGAAGAATTTTGTATTTTTAACATTCCAGTATTTTTCTCCGCACGATAAATGAAACATGCAGATTCTTCGGTTCCATTCCATTTTTTTCCACTGTATCTGTCAACTGTAGATACGATATTTTACTAACGTGATACTGCATTATCGAACGTCGTAAATATCAGTCGTGTGCGCGGCCACTGAATTTATAATAATAAGCGTTATGGAGAGCGGAATTGTAGTCAGCGATCAGCCACATTGTCAATGTTTCACCGTTTCCATCCACCGTTTATCATTCTCTCTCTAATCTCTGTGAGTTTCAAACCGAGTTTTCTATACAAAATTAATCTTTTCTCAGTTGATATCTCAAAGTGAACCATGAAAGCCTCTTACAAACAATTAAAAAACACTTCCCGGAACAAATACACCACTTACTCAAATCATACCTAAGCAACAGAACTTTTGTAGTAAAAATAAACGATGTATATTCTGAAATAAAAGACATCATGGCAGGGCTGCCGCAAGGAGGCGTCTTAGGGCCAATATTATACACACTATACATGGCCGACATACCAACATCAGCCAACAGCAAAATACTGACATGACACGGCTGTACTAGTCAGGCACACTAATGCAAAAACAGCAGCCACATTACTACAAGAGCACATCAGAAAAATAGAAAAATGGCTACAAGATAAATAAGTAAAAGCAAACCCCACTAAATGCAACCGTATTACATTTACACTAAGAAAACGGAAACCACCAAATATCCAATTGAATGGCACGCACATAACACAAACAAGGCAAGTTGAATACCTAGGACTTCACTTATACACACAACTTACATGAAAGCAACATACTAAATCAATTCTAGACAAAATACGGATAAAAAGAAGACAAATGTACTGGTTAACTAGTCGAAATTCTAAACTCAGCATAGAAAATAAACTAAAAATATACGAGACGATAGTAAAACCAATTTGGACGTACGGAATACCGCTATGAGGAACAGCAGTAATGGGCCACATAAATAAACTAGAGTCGCTACAATCGAAGATACTGAGAACAATAGTGAACGCCCCATGGTATGTCAGAAACGAGGATATACGCAAAGACTTAAAAATACCAACGGTGAAAGAAGAAATCGGCAGGTATGCAGAAAAATACAAGCAAAGAACGACGACACATCCAAACCAGCTGGCTGCTGAAGCGAGCAAAACTCTGATAGAAAGAAGACTAAAAATAAAACAGCCCACTAACCTCACTAAGGAAATAAAATAGTCAAACTCGAAGATGGTATCCCGCTGGGGGTAGCCATCTACATGTTATTTAGCAATTTTCCAAATGTCCAGCTGGACAAATTGTAAAGTACTGAGATGATATCGGGTGTCGTGCGTTAAATAATCACTCGGTGTTTAGGTCAACAATATATTTATTAACAAGTGTCTTCTTTTGATCGCGTCGCGTATCGCTCTCGGTTTCGCTAGTCAATCTCGCTGCGCGGTTACAACTCGACTTTATCGCTCCCTGGTTCAAACTTAACTGTCGATGGAATTCGATTCTTTTCTGTTTGTCGCCCCTCAATATCCCCACTATCCGCGCGTTTGCTAGGCTTGCATGGCAACGGTCGCGGACCTTCTCGAATATTCGGCGGAAGGACCGTTGGGATATTGATGGTTCATTAGGCACTTCGCTTTGGCGATATACAGTGTTGTCGAGTGCCACCACAGTACAAATGAAATAATAATTTCGCTCAGCTGACGTATTCGGAGAGCCTTTTTTCTATTCCAGTGGTTTATATTTGTCTTTCTCTTTTGTTCCAGGTGAGTACGCTACAATACCGATTTAATTGACCTGTAATTTGGTGAGTATTTGTCAAGTTGTTTGAAAATGTTTGCATGGCAAAAGTAGGCCATAATTAATAAAATGTATAATTACATTATGCAAACAATAAATAGATAAGATTCGTGTAGAAATGATTGAGACTAACGAATCGGAAAGGAATTATTTGCTTATCGTGAGCATAATTGTTGACATAAAATTTTTATGGAAATTATTACGCCGTTCGTCTTATTTTCATAGACTTAGTGTTATCAGATTTGTGTTTGGTTTTGATTAATGCGAGATATTATAGAAAGTTTGGATACGATGGAAAACTTGGAAGTAGCAATCAAATGTTTTGCGTTGAAATTCTAACAATTCTAACAAGGGAGAGAGAGAAGAATTAAAAAGTTACGCGAAATTTGTACGTTTGAAACTTTCTCTTTCAACAATTTTAAAGTTACATGCGAAGCCCGCAAGTTCGGAAGTGTCATTGATCAACTCAGTGAATTATAAAGCTATAGAAAAGTGATAATATTGGAAACATTGTTTCTTAAATTGACCTCAAAATTTTCTATTATTTTTTTTATCTTCATGGCATAACTAAATTTATAGAAGTAATTTGTTTCTTATTAAATTGAACTTGAACCTTTTGATTCTGCATATTACCAGCTACTCGAAGCGTGTATTTGCATGGTTAAAATTGTGCGTAAAGAGAATTAGAGTTATTGGGTTGGCAACTAAGTGATTGCGGGTTTTGTCAATACCACCCGATGACAAAGTCCGCAATCGCTTAGTTGCCAACCCAATAATTAACACTTTACTGACCGCTAGCGGTTCAGCAGCATACGTTATCCGACGGACAGCTCTGTTTCGGTTTAGACTCTCCAATACCATTATTTTCGTTCATCGCGAACAGTAAATTGTTCAAATTGGTATAAAACTGTGGGAGCTTACAAAGCAACGCAACTGACGCAATTGAACAAGGTACCGTAGTATTAAATAACAAATTACTGCTCAAATAATGAAAAAAATTATCGACAACAAAAAGGCGATTAATAGGCTATCGGTCGGTAAGCATCGGCGATAAAAAGCCGATTAATCGGCTATCGGTCGGTAATGTGTTAACGTGCAAACGAATACAAAACAAGCGATTAAGAGGGAGTTCGATGTGAATCGTTCGTACGTTAGAAACAAGGAAACGAAGGAAATACGGCAAGTAGCGGCTATTGTTAAACACCATTGTTAATATTACTGTTGCCTTTTGTCCGGTAGAAAATTTCTATTTTATCGGTGCAATGGAGTAGCAAGCAGCTGATTGGTGAAAATAAGCACAATGTATAGTTTAATGGCTAACGGAGAATTAATCGAATCCTCTTGAGATTGGTCGTTCGTTAAAACGAAATGAATTCCACTGTAGAATTCCTATAGAGTTGTATTTAAAATGTATTTCTTTAAAAAACGAATTCAGACGAATTCAACTGAGAAAAATAGATGTTTCTATTGGGTAGACGACTTAGTGATTGCGGATTTTGTTATTAGGTGGTATTGACAAAATCTGCAATCACTTAGTTGCCAACCCAATATTAGACGCCTCCGTTCCACGACGACAATGATCACAAATATTTGATCGAAGTTTCCAATTAGTAAGCTTTTAATTAGTAAGCAACGTCAAATATTTTCTCGACACGACGATTCCATCGAATCTGCTCGATCGTTTCGCGAAAGTTGCCATCGTACAATCGTACGATTTCGTTGGACTTTTCTCGTTGTTGCACGAACGTAATTGTGAAAATAAGGTTAGCCATCAACAAGGATCGGAAGATCGGCAAGCGAGATGTTGTTACCGGAACAGCGTCGCTTGGCAATTCGCCATTCGAAGGATGAATGGCGACAATTAAGGGATACGCAATGATGTTGCTGCCCTGTTGCGATTAACCGTGCAGCTGTGCTTAACGAAATTGTTAATTGCTAATTAAAGCAAGATCGAACTCGCGCTGTTAAATATGTAGAATGTCCTGTGTTCGCGTGACGAGAAAGCCTCTCAGTTAATAATTTCCGACGTAATACTATGTTAATGAGTTGAAGCATCGCCCCCAAGTTAGTTACGTGGAAATTTGTGCCACGAAACGCGTAGTTATTGCTCTTCGCTTTCGTTACTCCATACACGTAGCAGCACCTTTAATCTCTTGTTGATATTGAATTATAGAAACAGCTGGAATTTACGTGGAAATCTTTCCAGTGTACATTTGCCAACACCTGATACGACTTCATTAAGACCACTGAATACCTAAGCATTTTCGTAATTTCCATTTTAGGTGGCGCGAGCCATCGGTGTGTTCACGTGTAATCGTATTATATATCGGCGGATTTTGTCAATGCATATAATGACGAAGTCCGCAATCACTTAGTTGCCATATAATATTGTACATAGTACATGGTGTATCGTACCTGGTACGTGGTACATGATACATAGTACATGGTACATGATACATAGTACATGCTACATGGCACGTGGTACATTTACATGGTACATGGTACACGGTACATGGTACATGGTACATGGTACATGGTACATGGTACATGGTACACGGTACATGATACATGGTATATAGTACATGATACATGGTATATAGTACATGCTACATGACACGTGGTACATTGTACATGGTACATGATACATGGTACATGATACATGGTACATGGTACATGGTACACGGTACATGGTACATGGTACATGGTACACGGTACATGGTACACGGTACACGGTACATGATACATGGTATATAGTACATGCTACATGACACGTGGTACATTGTACATGGTACATGGTACATGATACATAGTACATGCTACATGGCACGTGGTACATTTACATGGTACATGGTACATGATACATAGTACATGCTACATGGCACGTGGTACATTTACATGGTACATGATACATGGTACATGGTACACGGTACATGATACATGGTACATGGTACATGGTACATGGTACACGGTACATGATACATGGTATATAGTACATGCTACATGACACGTGGTACAGTGTACATGATACATGGTATATGATGCATGGTACATGGTACATGGTACATGGTACATGGTACACGGTATATGGTACACGGTACATGGTACATGGTGCATGGAACACGGTACACGGTACATGATACACGGTACATGGTACATGGTACATGGAGTTTCGTTTCATACAAAACAACTCCGATGTAAATGTAAATGTAAAATTGAACGCATGTCACCGCTATCAATCATCGACTTAATTGTTTTATAATTCTATATAATTAAAAAACGTACTTCCTTATGAATAATACTGATTTTAACTTTCATCCAAGCCTGTCTCAGAAAAATTCGGTATCGACATTCGACAGTTCGATTCTTCGACCAATTAAACGACGTCTATAGCTGAACGTAGCTCGTATATCATCGACGAGAAAATCCTTATCCGATGATGAAACGCTCTGTTCATGATGCAATATGTTCGTAGCGAAAAACAAGAATGGAGAAACGAGTAGCGGTAGACGATCGAGTTATCAGGAAAAGTAATGAACACGGTTTCAATAGCAGACTTATCGGCGCGGTGCAGTCACGTCCAGCGAATTCGACTAATTTTTTTCACCCTCTTTCTTTGTGTGTACCTAACGATCAAACGCAAAGGAACAGAAAGAGACGAGAGAACGACAGAAACAAAGAAAAAAAAGAGAGATGGAACAGCGAGCAATTAGTTGGTTCGCTAGACTAGTTGTGATTAATCGTGGGCGTTAGGTGGCATTTTCAAGCAGCGACGACTCGCTCGGTCTGCGACTGGTGCATCAAGCCGCAAGCCCGCGAACGCCGATTAATCGCCGTAATCCGAAATGATCGTGGCAATTTGACGAGGAAAGATATGGTTGGAAACGCGGCGTAATTTATTCCTCGTTTCGGCTTCTCACCGGCTGAAATCAAAAACGCTGCCCCGTGAATTAGTCCAAGTTCCGTCACCCCATCGATTCCTCAGCCTCGCAATCAACTTCTTTCGCAGATTTCCTCGTTTTCAGGCGTTTCCTCCAACCTGTTTTTAATTACCGATTTTTTCCAACATTTAACGAGCTGCTTTGGAAGATTTATAGGCGTTGAAAAAGTCAGACTGAAGACGTTTTTTCGGTGAAACTGATTGATCGAATTGCATTAATTTTCAGTTGTCAGAGTGATAGGTCTCGGATTTTTTTGCATTTTTACTGACACAGAAATACGTATATGCCTTCTTCATTGTAATAATTTATTATTAGGTTGTTCGGAAAGTGTCTTTCTTTAGCAAATGTGTTCTTTACAACAGTGCAGCTTCACACAAACACGAAACCAAGTCTGTGAAATGTCACGGTGTTTATCTCAACAAAACAAAATCGACCGTACGTTATTCGACAAAATAATAGAAAACAAAAAACGCTGTGCTTCTATTATTTCCTCATAAAACAAAAGAAACTTTTCGGACAACCCAATATTATGTATTATAGGTTAGCAACTAAGTGATTGCGGACTTTGTCATTAGGTGGCAATGGCAAAATCCGCAATCACTTAGTTGCCAACCCAATATTATGTATTGTATTTGCATTCTCTTGGGGGGCCGTTTCCGTGGCCACGTATGGCGCACAAGATCGCTTCAAAGGGACACTGATCGAGGGATTCTGATCGAATTGTATAACCGTTTGAGTCGCAAGCAGCGCGATTTTACATTTTCTGTGGAGAAATGCCAGTACATTTGAACGATACGAACGACTGTATTTTCTATTTCATTTTTATCTTGCCAATAATTTTTATTGAAGAAAACTTGAAATATTTATAAACTAACAATACGCATATATAATAATATAAATGTATTTCATAAAAATAACAAATATGATTTGGCATTTTTCAAACACCCCAGCGACTCAAGCGGATAATCATAATTTTATTTATTTAATAATGAATTTGTAGCGGCACTCGACAACAAAACTTTCCAACGGTTTCTGCACCGTGTCTTGCTACACGAAAACCCCATCCTCGACCGGACGACGGTAGAGCAGTGGTTAGCGTCGTTGGTTGCGAACGTTTCAGACACCAGGTTCGAATCCCGGCACTCGGGATTTCTAAATGAGAAGAAGGCAACTCGGATGAAGACAAAAATCCCTATACAGCAGCGACACAGTAGCACGACCTATCCACCTCAAATTGTTTTATATCAACATAGTACTTCGAATCAAGATACTAGCGAGAATACGTTCAATTCTGTTTTTACAAGGTGAACAGCTTAGCAAGAAAGCGCGAGAAGAAACAAAACCAGCAATCAACTGTCGTCTCGTTCACTTGAATCTGGTAAACGCGCGCGTGATTGTTGTACCGGAATATATCAATATAGCACAATCTGTTCGGTGTATCTGGTTCTCGTACGTTCGGCCGTAAATCGGCCGTATCGTACGCACGATATTTACTTTCGTTTCACGATCGCGTGAAATTTCTACTTGAAAATGACGAGCCTCTCACGGGGCTCGCGATATTCAAACCTTCAACGGCACATCAATTTTTCCTGTGAACGCGTTACGTTTCAACACGTCCAATAACAAGGTTTCTGAAGTAAAATACCGTGAAAACGGGATTTTAAGTGTAATATATGGTATTTCGATAGACTAATGGGTGTATTTGTCATAGGCGAAAAATTCCTGGAAGAGAAAATGTTTCGACCACTTTCGTGCAAGATAATTAAAACTCAGTCCTTTAAATATTCGCGCGCAAACAAGCGATAAATCGAGCTACCTTACGGACGTTTTAAGAGGGCGTGTTTATTGCTCTAACGCGTTTCATTATCATCATGCGTTAAAGTGGTGGTGAGAAGATTTGAAATAGTTTGATAATCTTCTTGTTCATGCAAAATTTAACAACTGCATTGATTTTTGATTAAAGAATTTTCTCATTTTTTCACGCAATTTATAGAAAACGTTTAAGACACTTTGCGTAATCAAATATCTGGTCGATTATCTTTTTTATTATTATTTAATTTGTACTTCAGAATTTGTTCAGCTGGATATTCGGTAAATTTTTCTAGCTTTATCACTAAATAAATAAAAGGTGGATGGCTAATTGGAAATTCGACGTTTGCATCAAACAGTGAAACACGGAGGTGGATCGGTGGGGGTGCATGGCTGCCAGTGGCACCGGAAATTTGATATTTATTGACGGAATACTTGATAAATACAAGTATTTAAATATTTTTAAAAATAACCTTCAAGAAAGTGCCCGTAAATTAGGATTATTCGAAGATTTCCACTTCCAACAAGATAATGATCCTAAGCATACTGCTAGAATTTTGAAAGAATGAATCGTATATAACACACCACACATGTTAATTACTCCACCGCAAAGTCCAGACATAAATTCGATTGAAAATTTATGGGCTGAAATCGGAAAAAGATGAAATAAAATTCAGATAATCTCAAAGCAAATATTGAAAGATAAAATGATAGAAATATGGAACTCCGTTGAGTGTTGTTCTACAAAATCATTGGTTTACAGTATGGAACGTCGATTGAGACACACTATGGCTAAAGGTGGTGCAACAAAATATTAATATTAAATACTTTAATAATATATGTAGCATTCAAATACTTTTGTCAATCACTTACAAGCGTGTTTCTAGCAAATGTATCAACTCCTACCTACGTCGTTGAATCCTTTTCAAATTTTACTGACATAACCTTAAAACTTCCATCTTTCTATTGACATCTGCTTGTCTAAGCAAATTACTTTAATGTACATTATTTCGCCCATTCAAGTTTGCATATGTAAGCGAATACTTTCGTCAGCCACTTGGTATATTTACGAGCTCTCCTCAGCTGAATATCCGTACCGATTTCTCTGCAACGATAGCTCTGTCGCGACCAGTTATATTCTCTCTGGCTGTAGATGTGTTTCCGCGTAAAGCGTCCCACGTTCAGCTAGCGGCCATGTTCAACGACTGAGTCTGCCTGAGCAATTGTTTACGAGGGTGCGACCGGACAACGCGGTGATCGTTCGAGCGGACAATAAACATCGGACGCGATACGAAACAGAAGTCGAAGGCGTGCCGATAGATGACGTTTCCTGGTCGAAACAATAGCACTGTTTCGCGGAAGGCTGTCCATCGTGAGATTAGCGGAAAGAGGGTGTCGCTCTAACCGATCGCTCGAGCGGAACGTTTCCTGAGATTTTCCACGGGGATCGTGGAAATTTTTGACAATTTTTAGATCAACTTTTCTAAATAATAATTGCTATTGAGTATTTTAGAGCTGAAATTTCAAGTAGTTGTCGGAACGACGAACGAGTAGCACCATCGTCACAGCTTCTTCTGACGAGATCTACTGCTCGTCGAGTTGAATAACGTTGGCATGTTTTCACAAGAGGTTTTGCTTATTTCTTTAAAAACACAGAGGTAGCTGTCTTCATTCGTCCGAGCTTTCATAGCATCAGTAACTCGGACGAAATCCATTTGTCCATTTCCTTTACGTTTGCAATTTGAAGGAAAGGAATAGTAGAATAGGTTAGGTTCATTTGAAAGGCCATTTCTCTTGTTGTCTCTCGTGAATTGTTTTCAGTAGTTTCTTATAACGTTATTTTCCAGTCTGTATATTGTATATACGAAGACAGCCACCTCTGTGCTTCGAACAAATAAACAAAACCTTTTTAAAAACGTACCAGCATTCGCATCTGCATATATATTAGGTTGGCAACTAAGTGATTGCGGCTTTTGTCAATACCACCTAGTGACAAAGTGCGCAATCACTTAGTTGCCAACCCAATATTTTTCCATCATCTGTTTCTTCATCGCAGTTCTTTTTATCTTCTAAAGTTGGTAATATTTGTGTATAATCGCCTACGTATCTAGTGTATATGATTAGAAAGTTGAATTTAGGTAAAATGACGCTGTGGGATCGACATGTACGAAAGAATATGTTATTTAGAATTTCGATATGAACGTTTCACTTCTGAAAATTTCGTGTAATTTCACAAATTTTTATCCTTCTTCGATGGACTGGTGTCAATCAAAAATATGTCTGCAATATGTATATATGTAAATTTAAAAACCTGAAGAAAGAAAAAAACACCAAAATGGAAGAGATAATGGAATAATTTTGAACGACAAAGATAGTATCCGGAGAAGGGAGACGCGTCTCGTCCTCGAGCCATCGTCGGCTAGACACGTCCCATTATACAAACGTAGCTCTCTTTCCTTTATCGGCGGCCCATCTAAAATGGAAAAGTTTCCGCTATTTTTCCTCAACGGTCCGCCAGCCGCATCTAAAGTACTTGGGCGACGAAGCTGGTGAATAAAAAATCAGTCGGACGATTTCATTGAAGATACGCGTTTAGTCGAAAACTTGGATGAAACGTCGATGATACGAATGCCAGTTTCTGGTCGTTCAGTCTATCGTGGAGTGCATTAGCAGATAATCGACGAACATCGTCGGCCAACGAGGAAAAAATGGTGCAGTTTTAGCGGAGAAACGTGGCGACAGATATTCGCGAAGCGACATAAAAATTCAATCTCCTCGATGAAGCATTTCTGCTTGTTCCCTGGCTCGTTCTATTTCTACGCCTCGAAGCGACGAATATGGAATAGTCTGGGGAATTATGGATCGACGAGTATATATGGAAATTTCGGCTGATAGGTGGAGATGCGTGTTTGACGAGGTAGTTTTGAAAATGCAGATGATTTATTAGAGAAGCATAGTGTATGTTCTCAGAGTAGCGAATGTATGAGTATCGATGGATAGTTTGAATTTTTCATCGAGTTTCATTTGTGAATAAACGACCAGAGGGATGAAAGGCCGACGACTGATTGATTTTTCTTTTTTATTCATTTGTTCGTCTACCTTTGGCGTATGAAACATTATTAGTACGTGAAATATTAGTAAATGTCAGAATAGAACGAATGTATCGCCGGGTTGTATAAATCTTTCGACCAGTTTCACGTGGAAATAATAAATGGCGAAAGGGGTGAAAGAATCAATGAATTTTTGTTGTTTATTCATTTGTTCGGATAGCTTTAGCGTACAAAAGATCATTGGTATATAAAATACCAATAGAATGTATTTACGATTTGTAATCTATACTGTGATACATCGTGTAATGTAAGGCAAAATAGTCTTCATGAAGATTAAAACTACTTGAACGAAAGAAAGAAAAAATACAATATTTACTGCAGCCTGTAAAATACGACATTCTAAAAGATTTTACAGAAAGTAAATTCTATTAATAACATAATTGAAAGTGAAATAAAGACACGTATTAATCCAAATTTTTAGCCTTTCGAGCGCTGCGTTGTCCGACGTTAAGCGTGGGCCACAGACGGCCCACTCTTTGCAAAGAAGCACACCGTGGGCTGCGTATCTTTTACGAAAGAGCGCAAGTTGAGCAGATTGAATTTTCATTGCAAAATGTATTGATTGTAGCTAAAATAAATTATGTAGTGACCTGAAAAGCCTTAATAACCATTTATTTATTAAGCAATAATAGCATGAACAATATCAAAGTTTGAAATTATATCTTTTAAATTGAAAATTTAATAATTTTCAACGAAATCATCAGAATGTCAGGTGGATAACATCCATACGTCTTTCTTATCATGCCACTTTAACGCCACTTTTAGCCTAAATTTAATGGTTGTGTGAGAACGCATATATGCGTTCATAGGCAATCACTCTACATACAGCATATTTGGACACACATATTACATATTGTTGAGAATTGTGGATATTAAATAAATGTATAGCAACATTTACATTACACTTAGAATTGATGTCAAAATAGTTTCAAATTTATTTAATATGTGATTTACAAGATATTCGTGGATACACATTTGCACGCGTCTCAGCGCTCTCTTTGTCTCGCCATCTTCTTTACCACACTACCAACGGAAGTTGCATTCATCTGTTTTACGAGACGCTGCGCACGCACATACTGCCACACACTCGTACTCATATATGTGTGTGATTACTAAAATTACACATATCTCAATACATGCTAACACTTTGGATATTAACAATGTTGTGGCCGGGTCCTGAGATATCTTGTTTTCATGTTTTTTCGACTGAATCGATGACTTAAGTAACCAGAGACAAATGTTTTTGTTACGTTAGCAGGGTAATGAAACCTTGCTCATTCTTCTGACTAATAATTAGCAAAACTAAATGTTGATATTTCAAGCATGTAAACACAATGAGTTAGTATAGCCAGTACATCGGTAGATCTGTGCCGATCGTCTATCGTACCTTATAATTTGTTTTATTGTTGTACATTTTGTTATTTCAAAGTTCGTGTTTTAATTTGTAAGGAAACAGCTTTTTAAAAATCGTTTACATTTTCAATCTGACAATTTATAACAAAAATTATTTTATGAAACAGGCGTTAATTCTATAAAAGTAGCAAAATGACACATAGATGTAAAGAAAATGAAAGTCAAAGTAAACCGTTGTTTAATAATTTATCTGATGCATCAAAAGAAAATGAATTCAGTGATAGCAGCAACATTCTTGAATTAAGCGATGCTGCTAGACATAGAAGAAGACTGAATAAAATATGTAATACCAAATGCAAATTTAAAATGTGCATATATGCAACCTATTGTTTGCAAGATGCTTTTGGAGAGCAGAGCGTCGTACGCAATGTGTTAATATAATTAATCGTGGATTTAAAATGTTCAGCAGTGACTGTGCAACACACAATCGGATATAAACGTACGATTTACCGAAGGGACGTGCGCGTAACATCGTTTCGTTTCAGCCATTCACGGCAGCCCATATTTCTTCTTAAACGAAACCTAAGCTGTCGCAATAAAAGAGAGAATCGCAGACCGCGTCGCCGAGCAAAGAAAGAGATCTCGATACTCGGCACGTATGCCGCGTAGATCCAGCCCGTGTTCCTCGACGAGGGATATTTCTATCGTGACATATGACCGCGGAGCAGAAATAAAGGGAAACCGTGTCTCCGTTTCCGATGCGCCATCCTCGACAAGACGTGCGCGCTCTCCCGTCCCTGTGGAAAATGCGTTTTCGTTGCTTCCATTTTTAAGGGGAATCCGACACCGATCAAGAAGAAGGTCACGCGATCGACGTATCAGAAGGCTAAATCACTGACTCGCTCGTATATGGAACAGCTCTGAAAATAATTTTCGTCGCCGTTTTGCCTACGTAACAACCTATCTGCCGGATCTATGGGCCCTGACGTAAATCACAGAAGATTCGTTGGGAATATTTGAATACATCTACGTGGTAGGAGACACCAGATCTTTTGTATTTTACATTGAAACCTATACCGTGCGTGATTTAGTGGGCAGATGATCGTAAGAATGTTGGGAAGCTTCATGAAAGGACACGACTTGGTATTTTTTCATCTTTTTTGGAAATTTCATATGCTGTTCGTGACTCAGGCTAGAGCTAGTTTCCGTTTTCCAGTTATTCAACAATTTTCCAACGTTTCTTAAACTGAAACACGAGTTCTTGGGTATTTTTTTCTTTCAAATCTATGCAAAGACTGTTTGCGATCAACGAGGCTACAGTCATATTTATTTATTAAAGTTATCCCCTGCTTTGTAATCGTTTAAATGTTAGGAGACTTGTCAGGGAAAGACAAAAGATCTATTGTCTGTTTTTTAAGTATGCTTTTTGAGTCCATATGCTGTTCATTATGCTTAGCACATTCTTTTGTTTTGTCAACGTGTTCGAACCTAACCTATATTGTCTACTTGTTGTTTAGACTTCCACCTTTAATTTAGCAAAATATTGTATCGATTAGTTATTTAATTTCCTTTTTATCCCAATTAAAAAATGGAAGAACAAGACGCGCATTTCAGACATATTTTATTGTATTATTTCCGAAAAGGTAAGAACACATGGCAGGCACACAAGAAGTTATGTGCCGTATATAGGACTGAAGCCTTGAAAGAGAGGCAGTGTGAAAATTGGTTTGCCAAATTTCGTTCTGCTGATTTTTCACTGAAAAATGCTCAACGATCTGACCAGTCCAGTTGAAGTTGATGAGACCCATATCAAGGCCATTATCGATTCAGATCGTCATAGCACAACGTGTGAGATTGCAGTGAAGCTCAATGTATAGCATACATGCATTAAAAAAAAATTAAAACAGCTTGGCTGTGTCAGGAAACTCAATTTATGGGTCCCTCATTAGCTTAAGGAAATTCATTTGACGCAACGCATTAGCATCTGCGATTCGCTTCTGAAACGCAACGGAATTGATCCATTTCTGAAACGATTAATTACTGGCGACGAAAAGCGGACAGTTTGTAACAACGTTAATCGGAAAAGATCGTGGGTGATGCAAGATGAACCAGCCCAGGTGACACCAAAAGCTGAGATTCACCAAAAAGAGATTATGCTGTCAGTTTGGTGGGATTAGAAAGGAATTCTGTACTTTGAACTTTTACCAAGAAACCAAACGATTAATTCAAACGTGTGCGCTCAACGACTCACCAAACTGAGCGATGCAGTTCAAGAAAAGCGGCCAGAATTGGCAAATCGTAAAAGTGTTGTTTTCCAGCATGATAATGCAAAGTCCCACATATCTTTGTTCACTCGCCAAAAATTATTGGAACTAGGTTGGGATGTGTCGTCACATCCGCCATATAGCCCTGACCTTGTGCCTTCAGATTACCATTTATTTCGTTCCATGCAGAACTCCTTAAATGGCAAAATTTTTAATGACGCTGATGATGTAAAATCACATTTAATTCAGTTTTTTGTTGGTAAAAATCAGGAGTTTTATGAACATGGAATTACGACTCTGCCTGAAAGATGGCAAAAGATGATCGACAAAAACGGACAATATCTAATTGAATAAAGTTATATTTTTAAGCAAAAATATTGAATTTTCTTCCTTATTTAAAATACGCTATCACTTAGTTGCAATCTTTGCAATCTTTTAAATATTACACGTTTTAGCCATCCGTGTTATAGGATGTTTTATTGTACGTTATATCCGCAAAGCAAAGATTTCTTTTACACCAAAAGATGGTTGGCTGCTCTATGTATCGCGTTGAAGACTGATTAATTAACGCGATAATGGAAGATATTACGCGCTGCCGTAAATTACGAAGCGGGAATATTAGTTGGCCGTGGCAGTGTTTGCCGCAAAGTCATCAAAGATTTACCACGAATCCGGCATCGGCCGTAAACTCCACCGCTGTTATTTCTTAGCTTACCGCTAGCCTGGCCGCAGCTACACCAGCGTGAACAACCTGTGCGCTGAAATCGCTCGTTTGTTGTCGTTGCATCTAAACTATCTCTCAAATGAACGTAAATACGTCGAATATCGTTCCATATTTACGATCGTCCTCCGGTTCTTTAACCGGGTTAACGCATTCTATGGCGTACCAATATTATGTGATTTATCGTCCATAGTGGCAATTTGTCCTTACAGTGACCCACGCTCTCTGTTCGTTATCAATTGTGCTCGATAATGGTTAGAAAATGAGAAGAATTATCATAAAGAAAAGGTAGCAGAAAATACATAAAATATTGCGATATATATTATTATTATGTATCGATGGATGATAAACATTCAGGAAATATTATTCGATTAATTAATTTGTATTATATGGCAATAGGTCTTGCTATAGGCATTTGTAGAAAATGTCTTATAATATTAATTTAATACAATTAATTAATCTATGAAATTGCCTAATAATAGTAACGCTTTGTGGTCGTATTGAGTTGGATATGATAGCTGTGCTATTCGGAATTAATTTCCATTGATCGGACAGTATAACGTAATATAATATTATAACGGTATATAATATTAATATATAATATAATATTACAGTATCGTGGACGAGAGACCTAAGAGATATCGGGCGAACTATAAACAATGTCGCGAGAAAATTCGAAGTGCCGACGGGCCCAAAAATGTATCGTCGGTCCTTCGATCGAATAGTTTCGCGGAAAAGGCCTACGTGACCCTGGCCACGAGCGGTTGTGGAACACGAGCGTGGTGGGGCTAAGACAAAAAACAAGGGGTTGCTAAGGACAAAGACGAATTGGCAGTCAGTGTGAGTTGAGAAGCCAGAGAGTGTGAATCGAGGAGTCAGGGAAATAGTGTTGCTAGTGTTGTCGAGAGAGTGTGACCTGCGTGAGAGAGAACGTTGGATCGGTGGTGACGAATGTTGCAAATTAACTATCTAGTTGTCTTAATTATAATACGTTATTGTGATTAGTTCACGTTAAACAACCATCGTTTCCTGTTTAACCAACATCTGTTTAATCCATTTATTGTAAATAAACTAATTGTAGTAAAGATCCTACAATATAATATAATATAATTTTGTATGTAGTAACTAACTTGTAACGTCTTATTTAGAATTCTATGTGCTTTTGAAGCGTGTTTACGTAGATGGCGGCTAAAATTAGACATACAAAGCAGTAGAAACCTTTCAGTCACAAAGAATTTGTAAAAATTGTCTCTGCAATAGAATTCTAGAATATCCAGTTTCTACAAATCTACAAATTCATTGTTATTATTAGTTGACAGTATTTTGTGCAAAAGACACCGAAAATATATTTTACAATATTTTCTTTCTACTTGTATAATCAAAATATTGAATGGATGGAACAGGTTAGCAGTGAGACCAGGCAAAGTGAACCGTGTTAACTGGTTTCGAACACATGGCTAGAAACACGGCGTAACATTTATTGCGAAATATCGTGGTCGAGCGAGAGGGAAAATTTCGAGGAAAAAGACAAAACGAAAGCAATTTACGAATAATTACCTAATTGCTTTTCAAGTTAATTGCCATAATGCAGAAGTAATAACAATGGCAGCAACGGTTGGCATTCGTTATTATATGCAGTCGCGTTATTGATGATTAATGTATTTGCGTTTTCAGTTATTAATTATTAACCGTAATTAAGTTTGGTACGTATGGTAATCGGGCGAATGCGGTTTAACGCGTTGATGTGGTTACGAGGAAACGAGAATCGAAAAACGTAAACGGATTGAATTTGCAACAAGCGTGCATATATCGAGAACATTTGTATTTTAATCGCTTTAAATATTCGCAAAATGTTCTACCTTTTGTTGAAACTATTCCTACGACGATTCGTATTAAAAGAAATATCCTTTTCCTTTAGTTGTATTATACACTTATTAAGAGAGATTTCTATCTTAGAATTCTAACTCAAATAGTTCTATTCTATAAATAGTTCTATAAGCGTAATTTTGTATAATATTTCAATTCTCTGCTCCAAGTGAAACGTTAGAGTTGCGAAAAGATAGCATACGTAGCCATTTTATCCTTAATCCTCAAAGTATTGATTGGCAACTAAGTGATTGTTATTAAAATATAAATTAAAATTTATATTTTTATTATTATATGAAAAATATTTCTTATGATAATATTATAATTATATTATTTACAAATTTAGTTATTAAGATGTGAATTAAAATTTATATTTTTATTATTATATGAAAATAATAATTTTCTTACGATAATATTATAATTATAATATTTATAAATTTAATTTTTAAATATATAGAAACGAATTTCCCGTGTGAAATTCAACATTCACCACTGCTGCCAAATCTATAATATTTAATTACATATTTGAAAATATATAAACGATTGTTTCACGCAATACTGATAATTCGTTTCTTTCATTCTTACGAGATGGTAATTTAATTAATTTTCAAATTGTAAGAATTTTTATTACAATATTAATTCTAATTATAAGAACATTGAGCAAAGGAGCACCAAAAATCCAATATATTTAACCTGTACACTGGGCGTTAAAATTCTTTTCGAAACCAATAAGTAGCTGACCAAGACCTTCGGTCCGTTACAATTCACGGATTTCTAAGTGTGCGGACCTTGAGAACCGCTACAGTTAAAATACAAGCTGTCAGAGAGCGCGAAGAAAAGGCACGGTGGAAAATGAGCGAGAGAAGGCATAATAGAAAGGCATGGAAGAAGGGGCCAAGAAGCAGGCGATTCACGTTGGCCAGGGAAGGGAACTTCGTAGACTTCTCAGTCAGAGAAGCTCCGCGAGCCACGGCACACCTGGTCATCGGCGCGTGAATGCGAATGTTGCGCGTGTTCCGTGTGTTGCGTTCGTCAGTGACCGGTAAAACGGTGAACAATCGAAGCAAAATTGCGTTTTCGAGGTGCAGTTTCCCTATTAACACGTTGACACGCGAATTTGATATATCTTTTTCCTACAATATACTGCAATATTTATAATCAAACTGCGGATTTTTATGCATTTGTAGAACAATTCAGAGATAGAAAAATGCATAGAGAAAAATATATAAAACATTGGAAGTATAGTTCCTATTAGTAACATTTAACAAATAGATTTTTACGTAAATTTATATCTTGCAGAGTAGATAAATTAAAAATTAGAATCTCGGTAGAAAATTGTTTTATTTATTGAGTATTATAAAGAGTGCTATACTTTCGACATTCTATATATTTTATCATATTTTCCGCGTCCTGTGCAATTTTCAACTTTTAAACTTCCTAAAAATCTATTAATAAGTGAAACAATTCTTTATCTTGATTCCATTTTTTTTCTTTTTTTTTTATCATATTCGAAAAATTATGAACTTGCACGAATATCCCTAGTCTAATCATAACGTTTCATTTCTGGGGAATACGCATGTCGCGTTTGCGCACTTTTTTTCAGATAATCTGGGTTATTCGTGTTATTGGAAATTGTTTAGTCGATGGCATTTATCGTATTTTAATCATCCTTAAGAATTTACTAAATTCGAATTCTATTTCTAATAAAACGTGGTTCAAAAGTGCTAATCGACACTTTCTTTAAGAACGCGATGGGAGACACTCAGCTTGGATAGTAGTTCTGTTCGTTGCATTTACTATTTCCAAAGATTCGTGGAATTTCTCGTTTAGGGATTTTGCTACACCGTGTGGCCGATGCAGCAAGATACTTTAAAGTGACTCTTGGTGCGAGTAGCAATGCGAAGGATTTTAATCGCAGGAAGGAGAGTTTGAATTTTGGTGTACAGAGTGGAAGTTGGAAGCTTGAGTAGAGTTTCGGTTTATTTCAGAATTTCCGTGAGTTTATTGTCTAGGGATTTTCGTTTGGAACATGAACTTCGTAAGATAGCATCTTCACATTATTCTTAGCCCGAATGTATGCCTGGCAAATTATTCAGTTTAGAAATCTGTTGTTTAGGGATTTTCGTCTAGTTAAATTTAAACCCATCTTACGTTTCGTTGGAATTGTAAACATTTCTCGCGAATATGAATATCTTGAATTGAACGTGAATCTATTGGATTGGCAACTAAGTGATTGCGGATTTTGTCAATACCAACTAATGACAAAATCCGTAATCACTTAGTTGTCAACGAATAATAACTAGACCAAAACTAGTTCAATTTTACTTAGATTTGTAAATATATTATTTAGCAACTTTGGATAGTGGAAGCGATATTAGCGATAATAGTTCTCGATGTGAATGAAATTTTCGAGTTTTTGATCGTCGGTATGAGCATTTGAATTTGATAAATGTGGTCGGTTGTGGATCACAAGTATATTACATTTCGGAATTGATTGCAGAGCAATTGTATCTTAATCCACGCAAATGTCTTATATATTCTCTTTTAATTAATCTAACAATCATAATTCAAAATTAATTAATTTAACATTAATTCAAAAATAAAGAACAAATTTTAATTTAATCTAACAATCGATCTATACAATTTGCAGTCACTTCACATTACCTAACATCGGAATACTATTCTCCTTACAACCAGTCTGCCGACAACATACAGTGTGCACCCAGCGACTGCATTCCAATCTGCTCAGACCTTTAACAGTCCAAGAATATACAGCGTTGTTCAAATATTTCGCTCGCCTATTGTTTTCAAAGGATTTTCATTTGCAAGAAAACGACAGAGAAAAATGTGAGAAATATCAAGAATCGTAAGAATTAAACTTACGCATGCGAGTAGCATTGAAAAGTTTTACCACTTTTGGGCCATAAAATGTACTGAGGATTATTGTATTGGCAACTAAGTGATTGCGGATTTTATCAATGCCACCTAATGGCAAAATCCGCAACTACTTAATTGCCAACTCAATGATATTACAATAGCCATCAACTTCTTCCTATTCTTTAATAATTATTTATACTAAACTATTGCTCAAAGCTTCGTATCAGTACTTAATATTGAAATATTTTAACGATTCCTTTTTTAATTAAGTGGTTGCGGATTTTGTTAATGCCACCTAATGGCAAAATCCGCAACCACTTAGTTGCCAACCCAATATGTTTCATGTGTTTCGTTTCTTAAATCCTAGTTTCCCGCGTGTCCTTCTAAGGATTTGCGATTTCGCCAACTGTCGCTGGATCCTTGACAGTAAATGTAAACCTAAGCTGTAGTTGATAGGTCTTTCGGAAGATTGTAGTTTGGGATGTAGCAGTTTCTGCTCGCGTCCTGCTTCACGATCGTACTTACACTTCATCTTGTTTTGTGTCTCGCAAACTAATATATATATATATACTGTTTGTTGAAGTTAGCCATCACGAAATTTAGCTGGCTGTTCATACTCGATGGAAGATTCTCGTGGAAACCGGAACATATTGTTTCGCATTCGCTTCGCTCATACGTATCTCTTATCATGAAATCTCACTTTATCCTTGATCTTCCATAAACTGTTTGCTTATGAGAAAAACAATTATGATTTGCTATAACTATACGTTTTAATCCCAGCAATATGAATATATTCTTTCTTATATTATATTATTTGGTGTATGGGTAGTAGTCAAGCCACGTATTGGGTTGGCAACTAAGTGATTGCGGCTTTTGTCAATACCACCTAATGACAAAATCCGCAATCACTTAGTTGCCTACCCAATAGATTGAAACGTAGAGGAAGATGATGTTACATGATGTGGCAATGAGTCACCTGTTTTTTTTCGGTATTGAACATGAATAGTGTGCCAGGATAATGAAACCTGAAAGTATATAAAATGCGCCATTGATCAGTTTGTTTTGTAAAACGATCGTACGTAATAAATCGTTGTTAATAAATTGTTTGTTATCAATGCAACATTATACTATAGTAATAAAGTAAAATAACAGTAATAACGAACACGATAAGATATAAACGTTATAAATATATGGACATTCTAATTCATGTGTACATTCTAATTTAAACAACGACGACGAGGTCAACAATAGGAAGTTGACAGTCTAGTGAACATTGTTAATCAAATGTTGCAAAGAATGTCACAATGTCTAGATACTATTTTATCGTCCATTCCTGCTCGTATTTTGTGTTACGATGTTAGTGTGTATATTTAGTCACGTGTTGAATTTTACGAGCAACATGAAATAATAGTATTGTTTATTGGAAAACAACTTTGCCTGTCAAGGTTTCTCGTTACGATGCTACGTTTGATTGTTAAAGTTGAATGTATATGAAACAGGAGAAATTCTACGATATAATATTCGATCAATGTTTCTGTATCAAATTACGTTCGACAATACATTGGTATGTATCAACAGCGATCGATAATTGGCATTAAAAAAAATATTTCATTACTCGGTGAATTATTCGATCGTGAATTCCTCATTTGTTTTAATTGGTATTAAATTTCCTTCGAATTTTACAGCAGGGCTATCCACAAAGTATCGTAACGACTATCGATATGAAATATGGTTTATCGCTTTCCACGTACAATCGGCTTCTCTTGCAGAACGTTTTATATTTACGACCTTTGTTTATGACGATAAATCGTACGTGGATAGTCATGAATTTTTGACAGCTTTGATAAGATGATCGCGATAAAAGTGTATCTATCGTTTCAGAAATATATGTGGGGATGGCTGAGAAATATTTGCGAATACAATTATGTGTCTGCTTTCAATTTATTCCACTAATATTATAGCAACGAGGAACGTCGTATTCACTTTTTATCATAACACTTGATTTTCACAAGTTTATTAATTTATTAGGACCAATAAATAATTTAAAAAACAAACTTTAAAAAATTACAAAAATAAAAAAAATTCACACCTTATAAACGATCAAAATATTGTCAGAAATCTTCAATCAATTTGGTACAAGAGACCGTCGACAAACCTAACCTATTGGGTTGGCAACTAAGTGATTGCGGGTTTTGTCATTAGGTGGTATTGAGAGCATCCGCAATTACTTAGTTGCCAACCTAATAAATCATAAATTATAAACTTGTAGAATTTTTAGAAAAGATTCTTCGAAATTTCCAATCGATTTGACTATCAAATTCCAATTTTTAAAGTACTAGCAAATTCTCAGAAATCTACGATCACAATTTAACATGAAAGGTTACTGAAAAATCTAATCCAAACTTGAAGTGTCGCATGTAAAATTTGCAAAAAGTTCTCGTAGATGCTTAGTGCATTCATAATGAAGATCTGACAAAAATCTTGAATTGATTTGGTATCCAACATCACTGCTCGATCACGTTTAAAATTCTTCCGTGATCGTCATAAAAATCCGAAAACAGAGCAATCCTGTTCGCTGAAGCGGTGATCTGGAGGATCGATGGCTGGTGCACGTCCAGAGCAACTTATTGAAAACGGTTCGTCGCACCTGACGCCTCCGCCGTTGCTGGCCAGGTTTCATCCTGGCGACCGCTTACTCCGGAAACGTAGCTCGTGGGACACAGTGGCCTCGTGTTTCATGGGGAACGGAACATATTGCCGGATCATCAATCCTGGCTGCACTGGGAATTTTATATCGTTCCACCGGGATGCTCTTACTTGACGTGTCCTGAGTAGTTTCTTATTTACTTCGTCCGCAATATTTCCTAAAATATTCTGTCTGGAAAATCGTCGTTGACTCAAGAGTTCGTTTAAAATCTTTGCAAAATGATTCTTCGGAATATTAATCATTGAGCATTTCTCTTGATGGTTTAGAATATCTCTACGATTATTCGAGACTTGGGACAGTGACAAATGGAATGAAAATATTTTCAAGATGGCTCTCTAAAATGTGGATCATTGGAAATTTCCCTCGTTGGTTTAGAATATTTCTACCATATTATCCTTTGAGACTTGGATCATTGACAAATAAGAAGATATTTCTAAAATGATTCTTCAGAATGTAAATCATTGAGAATTTCTCTCCTTTGTTTAGAATATTTCTACCATATTATCCTTTGAGACTTGGATCATTGACAAATAAGAAGATATTTTCAAAATGATACTTCAGAATGTAAATCACTGAGCATTTTTTGCATTGGCTTAGAATATTTCTACTATATTATCCTTTGAGACTTGGATCATTGACAAATAAGAAGATATTTCTAAAATGATTCTTCAGAATATAAATCATTGAGAATTTTTTGCATTGGTTTAAAATATTTCTACCATATTATCCTTTGAGGCTTGGATCATTGATAAATAAGAAGATATTTCTAAAATGATTCTTCAGAATATAAATCATTGAGAATTTCTCTCCTTTGTTTAGAATATTTCTGCGATGAATTTTCAAGATTTAAATCAGTGAAAAATGAGCAGATATTTTTTCCCATAAATCTAGAATATTTCTACAATGTTTTTTTGCATTTAGACTAGAGAGTATTTGTAAAAAAAATTCCTTTTTACAGGAGCAATATAAAGAGATTTTATTATTCCATCTTGGTGGATGTGTGAATACAATGAAACTATGAAACGAGGATTTCCCACTCGACAAAGCAGCCCAGTAGAGTAGATTGTCATGCAAGGACAATCAAATTTTACGATTATAGAGCTGAAAGAAGTAATATACCTTCAAATTGAGGATACAAATCTGAACGCATAGGTCAACGTATCGCATGAGAGTGGTAGAAAGAACATTGCTAGGATCGTTAATTAAATATTCTAATCGTAAAAATAAATTATTTCAATTCCTAAAGCTTCTATAAATTATATTACAATCCTCCTTCTTCTCATTTTCCGTCACATTTAGAATTTATTATTCATAACCAAACTATGTAATACCACAGTATACAGTTGAAACGAGCACCATGCACCACACATTAATTCTACTCAAATAACTCGTGTAAAATTCTACTAAACCAATTCCAATTTTTTCCAAAGATAAACCAACTATTTTTCATTTCCATTACATCTACAATTCACTATCCATAACCATGGATTGTGTAATGTTACAGTATAAATTGGCTAAAACCAACATTGTGAGTCGCATATAAAATGATCACACACATACTCATGTTCTCCAATTTTTCCTAAAATAATCCAACCATTCCAATTCCATCACAGTAATTACTAGTTATTATCTCTTTTTATATTTATTTATATTACTATTAGTTACTAAATTAAATTAGTATTCGCTATCAAGCGCCATCTTTAACTTTTACCTTGTACCTCCAAACAAATGTTTTCCGCTAAATCTGTCAAGATTCTATTTTCTATTGGATTGGCAACTAAATGATTGCGGATTTTGTCATTAGGTGGTATGGACAAAACCCGCAATCAATTAGTTGCCAAGTTTGCGAGTCGACGCGATATCGCGCGTACAACGTTCGCGTTCTCTTCATGTCTTCGTATTATGCAAATGTACGGAGGAACGTTGCAGCCAGACAAGTGGTTAATGATACGTCACGTTAATAATGGGCCACGTTAGTTTCCGTTCACCTAGCCGGCACGCTGGCCAACATTAAGGACTTTCAATGGAGGACAAGCTCGATAGATTCGGTGTTTTTTTCGACAGGAAGTTGCTACGACTGTTCCTAACCTTGCGTAGCATGACTTGAGTATGGATCAATGCCAATTGTGGTAGCAAAAGCAAAGAAATTCGGAAATGATCGTGTAGTGATTGATTATACAGTGAAGTGGAAGTTGAAGTGGAATTGGTATTTGATTTGGAAATTTGGATCATATTTCCAATCGAAGCTCGTTTTCAGTTTTGCAGTTTCCTGTTTCATGTGAATTTGATAGGAATAATACAAATTTGCTGATGAGACGTATTTAATTAATTATATTTTTTATGGTTATTAAAGTTTTCATGATTCGTGATTATTAATTTAATTCTGATAATCCGTTCTTGTTTTATCACTGACGTAGCATCTCGTGAAATTTGTTGAAATTATATGTCTCGATGCGAAACTCGAATTTTCCCTATCAAATTGTGGCTACCAAAGTTTTCTATTAAAAAAGGGGGGGAAAAAGAAAAAAACCTTTGTTTGAAAAATTTCTAGAATCAATTTACAATTTACAAGGTTTAAGTACAAGTTTAGGTACAATTTACATTCTACTGGAGTCTGTATAGAGTCTGTTACATTGGAGAAAAACTAGAAACTTACAACTTGGAAAAAGTTGCAAAATCGTTATGAGTTACAAGCTCAGCAAAATGCTTGTTTGTCGTGTATCAAACTTTGAAAGGTTAACAAGTTACTTGTAATAAGTTGTAAAATAACATTCATCAGTTACGTATACTAAGTCGTTTATATGCAAAACTTATCAGTAATGGCTTAAAACTTCGAAAAATCATTACCTCGACAAATTTGTAAAATGACATACACGATATATCTAAATGAAAAATAGCTGCAATCAACAGCAATCTTTTATCTTCAATTTTTATTATTACCATTCCTTGTTATACGGTTGAATATATTTTTATTAACAGAGCAATGTTTCTAGAATCAGCTAAGGTTAAAAAGTTAATTTTCAATTTTCAATCGGCTTTCTTCTTACCTGATATCGTTGTTAACTAATTTCACTAATAATATTAATTTTATCGGGTTCTGAGTTTCATTTCAATGATGTCAAATTTTCCTAATCATATAAAAGTATTACCAAATGATACAAAATTTATTATAGTTGGATGCAATTAATCATATAATTGCAATAATAAATACAGAAGTGCACAAACAATTTTTCTACTCACTCTAACTACACGGTGCTATTAAAATGATTGTACGTTCGTCATCGTGCACGATGAGCGTTCGTGGTCACGGAGGAAACATATGGGGACAGAAGTTATTCGAGGGGCACAGCTGACTTGACTACAAATATCGTGGCTGGTGTTGCAGAAACTCGATATGAACGGTGCCGCTCGCCCTTGTGCCAATAAACTGTATTGCAGCTCGTATCTCTCTGCTAGAGCCATTAGCTTGTCGAATCCTAATGCCGATTGCGATTATTGCGATCTGCCAATCGCCTATTTCAAATGCGACTCGCGATCTTTAACGTTTAACGTTTCCGGTCTCTGGTTATCTCGCTCAGAATCTTTCTCGGTTTGTGCATTTGGTCTACGATGGAGAACTTAGTGGAGTTAAATTTAAGTTCGTCTATGAGACGTGAAATTTTTCGAAGATTTCTCTCTTCCAGGGAAAATATAAGAAGGTCATTGGTTTATAGTAGATTTCTAAAATTGGTGTCTACAGAGCGTGAATTAATTTGTCACTGGAATTGTTAATATTTTGCACTTGGTCGTTTATTTATTTAGGATTTTTCAGTATCTGTCGCCAGTCTTCCATAGTAACTCGTCTCACCTGCTTTCTTATCCCCGAAAACATTCATTTTACCGATCTGACAGCCTCGAAGCTCGTATCTTCCAACACTCAAATTGGCCATGCCACATTTAACGCGTTGACTTTCAAGAGACTTTTATATATTGGGTTGGCAACTTTGTCAATAGATGGTATTGACGAAATCCGCAATCAGTTAGTTGCCAACCCAATATATATAAAATTCCCACTCCTGTACAGTCTGTTGTATTAGCAACTAAGTGATTGCAGATTTTGTCAATAGGTGGTATTGCCAACCCAATATTTTGTCGTAATGGGTTGAAATATACTACATGAAAACATTTTATTTTTGCAAAATATTGTGTATATATATTTGCGCGCTATTTCTTCGAGAGTGTTATCTGACTCACACATATTTTAAAAAATTTAATTCATGCAATTTGTCTTATTTTAAAGGCACTCACAGCTAAGAAATATCATTTGGTTACAATTTTGCTAATCACATTCTTCCTCGTCTGATCTTATCACTCATCCTTGCGTACTATACTCTTTATGCTATTCTTAATCTGGTTACTGTACACTAATTGTCTACGTCACAAGTCGCTACTACTCTAACACTATTATATCCGCCAACGACCCTGTCGCTAATTGTCTGCTTGTTGCACCTTTTAATCTCTGGTATCTTCTGTGCCATTTCTTTCTTTACCTTTTTAATCCCATCTTCCTTAACCATTCCTTCACCAATTCTGATCTTCTATCTCTTAAAATAATTCTCTACGCTTGTGTTTAGTCTGCCTACTGCTGTACAGTCTGTTGTATTGGCAACTAAGTGACTGCGGATTTTGCCAATACCGTCTAATGACAAAATCCGCAATCACTTAGTTACCAATACAACAGACTATACAGGAGTACTGACTACTAGAGCTGTAGCGCAACTGACGTTGTAGAAAATTTAATCCATGAGGTTTATCTTGTTTGAACCATGTTAAAGGACCTAGCAACGTGGGTCAACTGAGCCATCGAGGCAGTCAACGTGTTAGAAAATCTTTCTCAAACGAATCTCAGTTAGTCCGATGAATTCGCCTCGAAAACGTCGATCGGTGTTTCCGCTCGTTTTAGAATGACGCCGAGTGTTTGCACGAGGTGAGCAACGGAAATGGCGAGGCTGTGCAAGTGAACATAAACGCGGTGTTTCGTGCTGCACCACATTTCTCACGCATCTGGCCAGAATCCCGTTTGGATTACGTCGTAGAAGGAGGTGGAACGCGCAGCAACCAAGAAAGGGGTTGGGCTGGCCTTTTCACAGGAAATTGTGGTTCTGTGAATGCCGTTTGGATTACTCAAGAGCGTCCAACCGATGCCTGATTTCGGGAATCAGCGCCAGGCAGCCCCGGATCCTCGCATCATCCTCGTTTGAGAACACCTCAGGCATGAAGGAGCGCGAGATGAAACTCTTTGGCTGCCGATGGTCCTTTTGGAATTTCGCGACTAATCTCGCAGGTTCGTCATCCGGATATTATTGAACAAACGAACGTCACACAGCAGATTCGTCTCTGTCTGTCTGTCTGTCTGTCTGTCTCTCTCTCTCTTTCTCTCTGTCTCTTATTTGTCCTCGCGCGTTTTCTTCTCCGATCATCTGATCATTGACTAATGCTGAAACAGCGAAAAGACAGGGGAAATCGGGTGAAAATTACGAAGCCACTGCGGGACCCGCATTCTCAAGTCTCCATAAGAACATTCTCATTGTCAGAACTTTTTAAATTTAAATCGTTCATGATCCTCGTAGATAGCAAATTACATAGCTGGAAGCGTGCTCACCTTCTTTTACCAACGAGCAAAAATTTCGCCAAAATTGGACACGCGCCGTTCCACATAGCAATCTGCTGATTGTAAATTCGACCGTGAAACGTCTTCACCGAGTGTTAGGAAACGTCGAATGGAGTTTTCGTATCGATATCGAAGGAATCGACGAACGAAACGAGACCATTGTTGATTCGACCCAGTTTCCCCTAGAAATTTTCTAGTTTCTCATGGCGATTCGTTTGCGTTAGGGAAATTTTGGTAGAAATTGAAACGAAGAAATTACTATAATCTGAGATGTAACTGATATATGTGCCAGATTGAGAATGGATGTTGTGTTTAAAATTAATCGCCAGAGTAAGTGATATTGCGCTTCGTTGCCGACAGACCAAAAACTATTGGGTTGGTAACTAAGTGACTGCGGATTTTGTCAATACCACCTAATGACAAAGTCCGCAATCACTTAGTTGCCAACACAATAGATGACCAAATTTGGCGACTCGAAAATTATCGCTGGTGTAGACTAACACTGGTGGTGGTGGTCTAACTGTAAAGCGCAATAAAAACCTTAATTATTTGCCTAATTGTTTGCTGAATTATTTGAAGTGGTGAATTGCGGATCTCACTTTTTGCGATTTTTATAACATTCGGTCATCAGGTTTGCGTATAGGATCTGCAGGTGCTATAGTTGCTTGTTTTTCGATTGATCTGCGATGAAGTAACAGCCCGTCACGATTTAAAGGTTATCCGTAGTATCAGTAATCATCAGCCGCTAAGTGAATTCATTGATCTCGCGACTATTGTGTACGAAAGTTTGCTTCATCGTAGTTGGGCAACAACGTTACCGCAAACTGGCTCAGTTGTATCATTGCTCTTGATGATGGAACATGCTTGTCATCTGTTCAGATATACCTCATCGCTGCTAGGTATCCTGCGGCGATTTCCATCTCGATTTTCTTCGATTTCGCGCAAATTGTTTCTATTTCTTGTGTATAGGGCGTCTGGGTTATATTAGGTTGGCAACTAAGTAATTGCGGTTTTTGTCAATGCCACCTAATGACAGAATCCGCAACCACTTAGTTGCCAACCCAATATATCTTCTTCGGTTGATTACAGAAAGTATAGTATTTTGTGTGTAATTTGAGTGATATCGAAGGACGAGTAGCTCTCAAAGAATATTTTTCTTATATCATTTTCCTGAGTCTCTTCGAAGGTCGTTGATGTTTTCTCCTTGCGTGTTGCAGCTGACATTAAGATGCAAAATTATACGATCTCGAAATAATTTTCAAAAATAACAAGGAATCTTTTGTGGTGTATAATTCCATTGTAAAATTTTCATTTATAACACACGCGCACAAACAATGGCGACGTTGTAAATTTGGTTAATGCTTTGTACGAATTTTTGTATAAATATGACAACATTCTACGTGAATTTTAGATTATGTATGAAATTAAAAGTACTTAGAATTGTTTACAACATTCCTTCAATGACGTTATATTTTTTAACCAGCCTTTTCCAATATATTGAAGTTCGGAGAAAATCAAAGTCACCGACCAATTTGTGAAGTATTAGGTTGGCAACTAAGTAATTGCGGCTTTTGGCAATGCCACCTAATTACAGAATCCGCAATCACTTAGTTGCCAACCCAATATTAATAAAACTTGTTGTCAAAGTCGGATGATACGATAATATTTGTCAACTCAAAGTTTCCTCGAGAGTCAACATTTCTATTAGTATTAATATATTTCAATCTATTGCAATTTTCAGGACGAACTACTAAAAATTCACGTATTCACCTTCTCATGTTGAAATTTAATATGCCCGGAAGAGGGCGTCCTTTGTACATTGATCACGTGATCCTTCATCCTACTCGCATAATTTCCCTCTTTCCTTCTCGGTCCCCTAATTTCCTCTAATCTGTTCCAGTTTAACCCTGCACGCGTATCATCACTCAGCCAGACGCATTCAAAAGTTAAATGAACTCGTTTACAGAATTTTATCTTGGCCGTGCGCATTTCGGTAACATTTATCCCGAACATAACCAAATTTATTCCCTTTGTTTCCTTCTCCGGTTGTGATTTCAGGCCAGCAGCCAGTCGCGTTCTCCTTTCACTCTGTTTCTCCTCCCTTCTGTCTCTTTTATCTCGTTTCTCCCTATCCTTTTCTCATTCCACCCGATCGTCTCGTCGTCAACGTGCCATTGATCGAGAGAGACCGGAGTAATATCCGTTTAAGGAATCAGCGCGGAAGCTCCGCCAGTATCTCTGCTTCCGGTGCAGACGTTCGATCCCCTTTGATCGCGCATTCTTTTTGCCCCGCCGTCTGTTTATTTATTAACCGAACGGATGAAGGCTCTTTGCCCGGTGTCATATCTCCTTTCCAACTTCCTCTTTCGCATCCAAGCAAATAGGAAACAAGAGAATGTGTTCTCGTGTGGTTCGAGAATGTGCTTCGGTGAAATGTTACTTTTGTAACGCGTGCGTGCGCGTTAGCAGACTGTGCTTGTGGTTAGGTTAGGTTAGGTTGTTTCGATTGAATTTGAAATTGAAAAGTGATTTATAGTTTTTTCGCAAATGTTTGAAGGAAAGAGTTGGCGGACGTAGTACTGTGCCTGTTCGCGTAGCGTTGTGTGTTTGTGAAATATCTAGAGTTCATGAATTTTAGTTTTAGATCTTTGAAGGCTGTTGAACCCTTTGCACTGCTATGTGGAGTGTGACTTGACATCAGTTTTATCTCAGCAGCTCCTTTGTCGAGTCCTACTCGACATTCTTTCGTGTCCCACTTTTTTTTGTAATTGCATCCTGGAAATTGTTTCAAGATATATCATACACTTAAAAATTAGAAAATACAACAATAGCATGAATAAAATTGGTATTTAAGTGAATTTCTTTCTTCTTTTATTTATTTAAATTGCCTTATTCTTTGGTTAAAGTTGATTTCAAATAGAACACTTAAAAGCGTTGGCAGCTGCTGGTAACGAAATTGAAATAAAATTCGCAGTGCAAAGGATTAAAGGAAGAAAATTGTAAAAAGATACGGGGTTTCAGGCAGTTCTATTACGCTTTCCAAGGAATCCTGTAAATACAGCAAATTAAATTTAAAAGATACTGTTTGCCACGCTATTACCTTTCTCTGCTTTTCAATGTATGCGATTGATCGCTGCAGCTTCTCAACAGCTATCATCTCAGTATACTATAGTTTTTTAATGCTGAGAAAAAATGTTGAAAAATTATTTATTTAAAATGCTGGAACAGGTGACAAGAATACATCGTACGTATTTTAGTGGGTCTGTGAAAGCGAAATAATAGTGAAATTAGGAGGGCTGGCATTTTTATTCGAACGTAAATACTAGCTAATTCACGAGAACAATTACGAACCTGTCCCTGGGTCAGTCGTAACCCACCACCCATTAACGTGGATAATTTCATTACTGCTGGCTGCACGATCTACAATTATGAGCCGGTCTTTTGCTTTCGTGCGCGATTCCATAGTCGTTAAATACATTGGCGTAGTTCTCGTATTCTCCGTGGTGCGATTTATATCGAAAAGAAATGAACAAATGCTATTGGCTGGTTATCGAGCATGTTACGCGGAATTATGTAACGTGTGAAACGTGTCAGAAAATGTAAATGTATACGTTTCTATCTATAGTTATAATTAGCTAGCACAGGTGGCACAGATATGGATTTTACGCGTTTCGTAAAATTACGATATTACAAAATGTGAACGTAGAAAAGTACGTTGTTCGAGGTATGCATTTGTCGTTTTCATCGAACGTTCTCTTCTGCTGAATAATCGAACGATGTTAGCGAAAAACGTTTAATAACGTAAAATGTAAATTGCAAGCTCGAAGGAAGCTTGTCCCTAAAATTGCACTTTGTTTCGTTTCTCTGGTATATTTAAACAAATACTAGCGCAAATTCTACTAATTAATCGTGCAATGTTCTTTCGCTTTTTAGAAATAAAGAATTAAACAATTTTTTAATTAATTGAAGAATTATTTAATTTAAAATATTATTTAAAGAAATAAAGAATTTCTGAGGAAAGTTACGATTTCAATTAGAATATATCCCTTTTTTTCTTCACGATTATTAAAATTTAGAGCTTCTCCAGAGCTTTATGAAATAAAAAGGATTCCATTCGATTTGATATTTTATGAACGACGAACGAGATGAAGTTCTGAATATTCCGCAAGCTTGTTCACTTCGTTCTCAGTTTTTCAGATGTCTGGCGAAGATATCCACCGTTACATCCGCCTTCGCTCGTATTTACAACACCGTATACGAGCGTGTGTTGCTATTTCATGTGTGCGTTATTCGCGACACGTTCAACGGGGAGCGGCATTACGAATCACGCCAGCTTCCTTATTCAATATCCGAGTTCGACGACGCTGATGTCGCGTGATAGGCGTTCCTTATTCGCTTCAAGAACTTCCTGGACACGGATATCCATCTAATACAGTAGCGTGCAAAAGTTTTACCAGCTACTGAATAAAATTGTTTTGTTTCACAAATGAATTTAAGAATATTTGATAATAATTTATTATTAATATTATTATTTAGTTTGAGAATTAGCAGTTATTTGAAGAAATACATCTATTTCTTTGCAAGAATTAATTTTTTTCAGCTTTCTTTTTAACGATAATTCTAGAAAAAAGATGCTGCTGAATAAATTTCTTAATAAGTCAATTTGCGTTCTCTTGTTCAAATATTCTTACGTACTCTGTAAGATTTTGGCTGCTTAATTTTGAAATATCTCGTTTTAATTTGTATAATACGAAGCATTGAATAAAAAGAAGGGATATGATGAAATTTTGAAATATTTCATTTTACAATCATTCGTATCACACGAAACACGTGTTAAAAAATATAATGAAATACCATGGAAGCAATATAAATGTTGAGAATTGTCTTAATCGGCGAAATAAATGTACAGCGACACTTACATTACACTTAGAATTGATATCAAAATAGTTTCAGACTTATTTGATATGTGATTGGTAAGATATTTGTCGATACACATTTGCACGCGTCTCAGCGCTCTCTTTGTCTCGTCATCTTCTATACCACACTACCAACGGAACCGCTGTATTCATCTGTTTTACGAGACGCTGTGCACGCGCATACTGCCACACACTCATACTCATATATGTGTGTCACTACTTCGTTAACCTAGTGTAGCACACAAAATTACACGTATCTCATTAATAATCTCCCAATAATATGGTCTACTACTAGACTAGAACTAACTACTAGAACTAACAAAAATTGGATCGTGCAATTGCAAATCCATGAATTAAAAAAATATAAGATGTACAAGCATCGTCGAAACGTAAAAAAGAAGCACATCCAATCTTGTTCCTCCAATACTATCTTTCTTCTTCTAATTGCAAATCAGGAAAGAGGTACGACTCGTTCCACTTATCTGGGGACCATGTTTCACAGAAATATTCTGTGCAAAAGCACGGTAAATGGAACGTGGCCGGTGAAAATTGTTTCATCGTGTAAACGACCTTCTTCGTTCCTAGTTTCTTTCAATTTTTACGCAGCCCGAATAAAAGGGACTGCGTGTAATGCAAGCACACGGAACTATTTTGGTAACTGACACGACCTTGATGATAATTAACCGCATGTATGCTGGTCGAATATCGACGGCTGCTATATTCGCTGCACTAACTTCCTATTGACGTAGCAATGGAATAACGCGCCATATGAAACGGCTGGTAACGGATATCGATTGTTTCGAGCGCTCATTGTTCCAGTGTAAATCAGACGAATCAAGAAGCTTTCGATACTTTGAATATAAAAAATAATTGATCGTTGTGAAGAGAAGGAGACAAGCCTCTCAGAAGCTGTTGAGTTGCCAACTAAGCGATTGCGGATTTTGTCAACACCACCTATTGACAAAATCCGCAATCACTTAATTTCTAACCTAATAAATCAATCAACTCCACTTCTCAAATTCGTTTCAAGCTTCACCAATATAATCGTGACAATGCTGCATCGTTATAGCAACGATGAAATTTTTCTAAATGTTTCATGCAACGCAGAGGTTGCATAAATAATAATTTTTGCGAGCCACGGTATATTGAAACTTTATAGTGAAACTGTATAAACGTATGTCACAGCTTATCTACGTTTCTCGCGAAAATAACAAATAATACGCTATACACCTTGATGGTTATAAATGTTAATCATCGGTGATATCCGCGGTTTATTAGTGTGCCACGTTAGTCATAGATAAATGCGTTGTTATGACATTCAGTCGAAATGAATTTCAGCAATGAACTATGACAGCAATCTTAGATTTCCTCTACGATAATTACTTCTATCAATCTCTCAGTCTTCTAATAAAAACACGTAACATGTTGTAACTGCCAGAGATAAATGTATCACCACGTAAGGAGCCTGAAAAAGTCAGATAGACGGCCTTCCGCTATTTAATCACGAATGTAATATTATTTGTTCGGCTATATTTTTCATCAAACGACTTTTCTTCCTTACCGACGCGCTCTTACCTCAGAGAACATCTTCAACTGTATTACCACATTAATTGGCGCTACTTATTGTGTTGGCAACTAAGTGATTGCGGATTTTGTCAATACCATCTAATGACAAAATACGCAATCATTTAGTTGCCAACCCACGGATCGTCAACGTGAAAATGTCAAAATGCCAGAGTGTACGTGTGTGTCATAAAAAATGTCACAATATCTCGCAGCCTAGCCAGAAGGGAAATTTCCAACGACGTTTTTTTCCTCTCTTTTTTCCGGTCCATTTCGGTTCGATCCTGTGTTCCCGGAGGCGGAAGCGGCTTCACACGGTCCGCACAGTCAATAGCGCGGTTCAATTTTTGAAGTGTACACATAATATATGGAGATACGTAGGTAGCTGCCAATTTACCGGGGGTCTGGACCTGCTATCCCTTCGTTCTCCACAGGGAGGTGACTTCGACCAACGCGATGCGCGATCCGGAAATATAGCAGCGTCGCATAGCGCGGCATTTGAACGAGGACATGGGACGAAAATTAAAATTCGCTGGCCGCGTTCGCAGAACGTTTAAGAATTTAAAATACAATTTAATATAATTAATAATGCATTATTATTAAACAGATGCTTTCACCTATATATATACAATATAAATAAATTTGCTAAAAAATGTTAAAAGCAAATACTATTATATTATACCATACAAAACCCCAATAAATACAATATAAAAAAAAATATTCTACTTATAAATAATTTCATTTATGTATATATATATATATATATATATATATATAAATCTATTTATAAACTTAAAATTTTTAATTTTGTTTTATTTTTATATGACAAAATTATATTACCTACAACATTATTGTTCATACAATATTTATATTTTTTTTTAATTTAACCCACCCAACAAAACTATTTATTTATATATAATTAAATATAAATATACACCTCACCTTGTTATTCATATAAAATAAAAATTTGAAATACAATTTAATATAATTAATAATGCATTATATTGCAAACGTAATGCTTTTCCCACAATGAACAATTTGTTCACACGAAACGTCATTATCGCACGTGAAAAATGATTAAAACACCGAACTATGTCGTCGATCATAATCGATTGATGGGAACTGTGGAACGAATCGCGATATCAGTGCCAGATTTCCGACGTTGGCCTATGTGTAAACACCATGTTTCGAAAAATACCACACGCAATACCATTACTAAAGCTATTTAATTATATAATTTACAATGTATATAATGTATAATTAAATAATTTATAAAATATAAAAAAATATAAATTATATACAATTATATTATATTATATCATATTATTTATATTCTGTAATGTTATTTGTTTGCAAATTGTAATTATTAGCTTGGCAACCAAGTGATTGTGTATTTTAAATAGGAAGAAAAATTCAAAATTTTTATTTAAAAATATAACTTCATTTAATTGGGTATTGTCCGTTTTCGTCCATCACCTTTTGCCATCTTTCAGGCAGTGTCATAATTCCATGTTCATAAAACTTCTGATTTTTCCCAGCAAAAATTAAATACTCTGTTTTGAGGGAACTTTTCTTCTTCGAAAAACACCGTCAGAACAGCTCGGTTTGCAGTGAGGCGTAAACCTGGCCGCTGACGGTCCTTTGTCAATAATAAAAATATTTTTAATAAAATAAAATATATTACTGAAGCGAGTACGATTATTGTTATCGTTGTTATTAGACCAAAGCTGCACCTATTCGATGCGGTTGGAAAACAAGAAACGTTGGACAACTGAATCAGTCGGATAATACGAGTTCGCCAGTTTTTCCTTCCTTCGCTTATCATTCGTATTTATCATTCGTATAATCTCGGTGAATCACCGTTAATTCTCATATAACTGCATTTCGCTGAGCTGCAGTTCGTAAATACTAAGACAAAGACTTTTATCCGCATAAGCGTGACCGTCGCGTGACCTGAAGTCGAGTAATAATAAGAGTTGGAGAACGTATTTAGTAAATCGGGCATTGCGGTGACATAAGTTTGCACAAACGCAGTTCTACTTATTTTAATTATAGTTATGTTAACCAACACTGGTTTCAAAGAATTGAGGTGTCAATTCAAGGACGTTGTGGAGGCCGCTAATGAAGTAGTTTCTTCAGGGTGGGGAAAATGCGAGGGTTGCATGGAGGATTTAAAAAAAAGGAAGAAAAAAGGCAACGTTCGTAAGCAACGTTTGCATGTTTGCAGGTGGTGTCGTTTTGACCCAACGTTGGAATTTCGCCGAGTTCAGCGTTTCCCGCGGAAACTGCCTTTGTCAATCGGCAACCGGCATTCGAACCGGATTGCCCCTTAAGAGGAGCGAGCTTTTTCATGTTCCCTTGATTCAACCTATGTGTGCAGACCTCTATGCCTTGCTGATCACGCTTTCGAGACAAAAACGTGGAAATTTCTGTCGACCCAGAGCTTTCGCTTGCACTTCGCCTCAACTTCCATCGAAATTTCACGTATTTTTGGCCTGGCAGAAATGACAATCGAAAATTTGGGAATTTAATGATCTGTGGCGGCAATTGGCAACACTGTATACCGCCGAAGCGAAGTGCCTAATGAGCCATCAATATCCCAACGGTCCTTCCGCCGAATGTTCGAGAAGGAAGCGTGCGTGGCAACGATGGCGGACGCCAAACAAATGTGTGGATAGTGGGGATATTGAGGGGCGATGAAAAGAAAAGGATCGAATCCGATCGACAGTTAGATTCGAACTAGGAAGCGATAAAGTCGAGTTGTAACCGGACAGCGAAATACGTGACGCGATCAAACGAAGACAGTTGTTAATAAATATATTGTTGACCTAAGCACCGAGTGAATATTTAACGCACTACACCCAATATCACCTCAGATCGTTGAACCATTCTATTCTGTTCTATCGAATATCTTTACTTCTATAAACCAGTTATTTCGTTGGTAAAGTGGAATATCTTTATGTCGAAGAATACTCTGATTTGACAATGTAAGGTGTCTTTTTTAACACATTGTTGACCGGTCACCTGTTAACTCGTGTTTTCATGGCCAAACGTTGCCGACCGGACACGAGTAAACTCGTGATGCGCTTTTTCCGTATCGGCGTCGTTTTCTTAGTGCGCTGTTGGAGATGATACAGTGCAATTGTTGGTTAGCATACCTGAAGCTGTGTCTCTGGCTTATAAAACCAGTCAAGTTGCGTCCTTTGTTGTAAAATATGTCAACAATGACGGAACGTACCAATGAAGAATCTTCCAATGAATTGTACGCGGATGTTTTATCTGATTGTCCGGGTGATTGTGAATCAAATTGTGGTGACTTGGAAAATGATACTGTGTCAGAAGATAGTGAATCTGATATTAGGCCACCAAAATATCATTAAACCTACGTGCATATCATAATACAATAAGCACATAAAAGGGGTAGATCGTGCAGATCAGTATTTGGCGAACAGCAGTATTTTAAGAAAAACTTTAAAGTTGTCCAGAAAATTAGCATTTTTTCTGATAAACTGCATCTTGTTCTATGCATATAAAATGTACTGTACCTATCTGCCAGGAAATAAAACAAGATAGAACAAATTTCTACTGCAAGTAGCTAGAGAATGGATAACTGTGGATTCCAAAGAATGCAGCATTGCACCTGACGCTTCTCGAATTTCTAAAACAGCTCCTTATTATAATGGTGCACCCTTCAGGCTTTCCGGACAACTAAGAGACCACGTGTTAGAAAAAATAGTCACTGGCAGAAAAACAAATCCGACTAGAGCGTGTAGAGTATGCTCTTCAAAAGGAAAACGCACAAACTAGATATATTGCAAAAGCTGTTGTGTATCATCACAGAAAAGGAAATATTAAAAGTTGAATAATAAATAGAATAAAATTTATTTATATCGTGTTACTTGCACATCCAATTGCGAAATAATAGCCGGTGACATGAGATAAATTCTCAGTAAAATTGCCGGTCAACAATGTGTTAGCAGATCATACATTTCGTGTAAATTTAATATGTTTGAGTCTAATTAATTAGCATGTAAAATGCCGCAATAAATAAAGTGGTGTACAAATGTTTTTTGTACGCTTGGAATGTACTTTTCGAAGAACATATAGTCGTTAGATTGACTATCTTAGCTTGCAATATTTTCGTAAACGTGCTCCTATTTACACAAACGATAGGAGATCTCGTTTCAAGTTAATGATTCGGGTCGTTCAAACGATATATTTCTTCTTCTTTTTTTTTTTTGCATCGATCAGATGAAAGTTGGACGCTTGAGAAGTTTCATATGAAACCACGGGGCTGCGGTGTTCCATTTGCTTTCATCTTGAACTACTTCTTCGCCTTGATATTTCAGTAAAAAGTTGTTTGCGTCAAAGTTGCTTGCTTCTTCCTGTCTTTTTTTTTCCTCGATTGTCAACAATCCGCATCGTTCCATTTTAAACTGTGTTTCCAGCCAAAACGTTTCATATTCCGGGAGTAATTTCTTTTCTTAAGCAACGAACGTTACCCTTTACTTTGAAGGATCGGTCGATTTCAAACTTTCGCCCTGCAAAATTTTACACCACTTTTCCATTTGAAACTTTTTCGCAAATTCGCCCCCTTATTTCTATTTCCCTTTCTATTTTCATTTTTCCTTTCTTTTTAAGCAGTTGACACGAGTTAAAACAGTTGACACGATTCTTCGTTGTGAAACTCCCTTTACGTAGCTTCAACCAACTAAAATCTTTTTAGTTGTGTTACGCGTAGTCAATTGACCGTTCGAAGCCATAAAAGAACAAATCCCACCATATCATTCGGGAGTTCGAAACTAAGCTTCGCAGGTTAAGGAGTTTCCCCCACTTTGTCTTAACTATAAGTCGTTCCTGATGTTCAACGGTCAATTGATTTCGGACGCGCTGTATCCGAACTCTTTATCCCAATTACAGTTTCCACCAGGCACTTCAAGAATTCTGTCCACGGAATTTCGTTTCTTTGATCATGAACGAACGCTGGTCATTCAATTTTCCCAATTTTACAGTTTCACATCGTATTTACGTATTGACGATTATGTCACATTTTACCAACAATATATATTAATAAACAGATTGTGTAGCATGAGTTGCCGTTAATAATATGTTAACCCAACAAGTGCACAGTTATTACAATAATAATAATAAAACAAATGTATTAATAAAATGATAGTACATCGTGAAAGTATTAAATGCAAATATTATATATCGCCACTTACTCATTGGTTTTAATGATCTTTTTTGACGACTGTCTCAAACTGCAATTCTCCTAACGACTTCCTCACATCTAATGATTGTTGTATTTTATTTGTCTATAAAAATAAGAATGGTAAATGTACAGATTGTATTGGGTTGGCAACTAAGTGATTGCGGACTTTGTCATTAGGTGGCATTGACAACATCCGCAATCACTTAGTTGCTAACCTAATATATAGCACTGTAAACAGTAAGTCTCACACTTTTTCATTTTAAATAATTCATTTTAAATACTATTGTGCATACTTTTACGTTACTGTTACTGAAACGACATCCTAACATTAAGTGAATGTACGAATATTTTCATTTAGCAATGACGTTTACATTTGGTGCAAAGGAAAATGAAAAACTATCAACAGTGTTACAGCGTTCGAATACTTCTGTGTGAAGATACCAAATTGTTTTAACAAATTAGTTTAGTACACCTCGTTTTAATTAATAATTGAAATTTAATATTGATATTGAATATTTAATAATAATTGAATAATAATTGAAATTAAATTTAATAATTGAAATTTGTAAGTGTAAGCGTTTGAATATTTTCGTGAGTCACTTTATATACACAATTTACTGTTTGTTCACGTGCAGTCAAATTTTTATTCGATTATCATTATTTATGTTTAAACGAGACCCGACTCATGGTACACGGTCATGGTACACGACATAATGCGCTCGAAATTTCCAGCTTGAATATATTGAAAATGTTGGAACTTCGTTTAAAATAGTTAGAAATTAATTGAAAATACTTGCCACAATACTAATCTCGTGATTGTCACAATTGTGCACAATGACACTGATAGTTGTAAACAGCATGAAATACGATTTCGCATGAGAAAGCTCTCGAGGCTAGGAACGACATCGCGGTGGTGCGACTTTTGTGAATCGCGCGTAAATACGCAGACGTATCGGAATATCCAATTGGCCCAGGGGAAGTTAATCGGACGATACGTCCCGTTGCCAACGGGGCTGATCCGCAACCGCGACGACCGCAAATGGAAAATCCCCGTAAAAAGTAGCGTAACCCGCTTTGCCCTATCAGTCGCGCGACTATTCCCAGCTGTAAATCCATTTTTCTTCCTTGCCCTATCGTTCTCTATCTGCATTAACCTCCTCCTTTTTATACGAAAATCCCGTTTTAAACGGAAATTTCACAAATTTCAACGACGAATTAATTAATCTGTTAATTAGAGAACACGAGTTAGCTGGTCTGACTGGGATTCATAATCTCTTCTAATCTCTTAATTCATCGTAATTTCTCTATTTGCATCTGCTATATTTTAATATGTTCGTTTCTGTTTCTAAGTGAATTTTGTATTTGGTGACCACTCGGGAGAAATATAACGAGTCACATTCTTTAATTACTTGGTTATATTAATGTTTCCTTTCTGGCTAAAAGAACGTAGTTTGGTACAGAATAGTTGGAAAAAAGGATAAGACGAAGCAAGCAGTTTTCATGATCAATAATCATGTTCTGTAAGAAACGAATAATATTGTGTTACTTCAAATTAATTAACATCGTGTATATTTTATAAACGTTTAAGAGAATGACATTTATTCAGTTCTATTAGGTTACTGGCAACTAAGTGATTGCGGATTTCGTCAATGCCATCTAATGACAAACTCCGCAATCACTTAGTTGCCAACCTAATAAAATGAAGCGCAAGGATAGTTGCGATATAGAATTGGTTAATCGGAAATGGAATTTTCTAATACTTTTCTATAAATGAATAACAAATGTTATTTATCACGCACCTCGCCTGTGGCCTTCGTTTACGTTTAGAAAAATCAACAGTAAAACGTATGTGAAAGTGATTTATCCTTCTTTGTTAATTCCTAACCTCAATGTATAGATATTTTTTTATCAAATATCTGTTAACAGACCATTTACTATTAATTAAATTTTATTTTCTAAAGAAGTGGAGAATGGTAGATATGGAGTTTGTGCTCTTAGAGTATTTCAAAGTCGACGAGGTTATTCGAAGACGAGGGAGGTGCGCCTGAGGATACCAGCCGGAGTTTAATTCGAATAAAGTGGGACGGTTAGGAAAATGGTACCGGGCAATTTCCGTTTTTCGTGAGATTAGCATCTACCAGATGTCGAACTGCCCGTCCACGGTTTTCATTAAATTGGATCGTTCGGCTAATGTGCAGAGTTTCGAGGCACAGCGATGCCTTATCTTAACGCCATTTCAAAGTCTGGAATTTTTACTCAAGATTCCTCAATAAAATTGCTCCTATCGTTCCTTGCAGTTCCCCGGTTTCTACATTTGAAGTTTAATGGGAAAATTTAAGTCTCTGACTTGTCTAATAGAATTTTTTAACGCATCAGATAAAAATGTATATATTTGGTTGGCAATTAAATGATTGCGGATTTTGCCATTAAGTAACGACCACCTGGTAAAACTGCCAGGCCCTTTTGGCCTAACGGCACCTAGACCTTCTCGTAACATTGTTTATGGTTCACCCGATATTTCTTAGGCCATTTGTCCACGATACTACAATAGTTTAAAAGACATTTGAACCTTAATTTTGTAAAACTTGGCGACTGAAACTTATGTCTTCCTTGTCTTTCATGCATTTCATCAGATTAAAATCGAAATATTTTTTGGACTACACATATACCCACATAATTACCATAATACTTTTTTAATTTTTACACAGGGAATAAATAATCACATCCACTGGCGTACAAGTATACATAAAGTTCTATTCCAACAAAATACCGACGATCATGGAATTTGCTAAAGAAATGAAAACCATTTCCACTGTGTGTGACTTTGTCTTGAGAAGTCTCTCTATGCAGCAATATACCCAAGACCGATGTTTAGGCGATCTGATTTAGCTGAGACACCCCCTATACATAAATAAGAACCACTACAGATATAAGTATACATGCTTAGAGTGATGTGACAAAGTTTTCATAACTTCTCTTCGTGTTATAATAACTAAAGAAATATACATAGTACGTACGAACTCTATACCTTTGTATACAATGTATTGTATATGCGTTTTCCAATTAACAACCGTTAACCGATATCGTAAACCAATCGTTTATCTGACCAGAGATCAATTAAAAGTATCTGAGTGTTTTTGTAGACTCGTTCAATCATTTACGAGCGTTCTTCTTCCTTTTACTATTTGACACGGTTTCATTTAACTGTACCAAATAGAATGCATAAAAATAATTCGCCCATTTTTCACCATCGCTCCATTTATCCATTCTTTTAAATTTCAACGAACGCAGGGACGAAGGATCGAAATTTACTTCTCCATCTACCGGTAATCGAACGAACCGGAATAGCTTCTCGATGACCCGCTGAGGCTGCTGTCCGTAGAATAATTCAACAGAAACTTGAAAATAATCGGCTGCGCGTTAGTTAGCTAGGTTCGGCGAATGCTTTATGCTGGTGCCGCTATTCTCGGCACATAAACCGATTGAGAAAATAGCGCGAGACTGCGCGGCCGTGGAAGTTGCCGGGGATTCAGTGGTTTCTGATAAGGCAACCGGCGTGATTTATCCTCGTCGAGCAGCCGCCACCGTCTCAATTGGTATCGAGTAATTCAGTTACTTTTCCTTAGAGCATTCGCCTTTGCAACCACGGCAACGGCTTATCGCTCTTCTGAATCTCTGGCGTTTCTGTGCCGTCCAACTTCTTAAATTGCTACGGCTTTAATTTACCAATGCCAAGCCGAATATATGTATATTGGCGATAAAGTCGGAAATCTCTGGCTGGCTTGGTAAGAAGATGAGGATATTACAGAGTTTATGGCGGCTCTGGATAATGTTTCCATTCTCGTCTACTTTCTTCCAATAAAGATACGTTCAGAGGGTTCATTCCTTTCGTATCGAAGACAAGAAGCTGTGCATCAGTTCTCAGAAATATTTTAATTATTTTACTTCCTCTTGCCCATTTATATGGATTTGTCTATTTTATGTAGTCTTTGTTAGAATTATCGATCAAGTTTCTCGAAATTTCTATGTGTATCATGGAGTCTTCGTTCTTGTTCTATTAGGTTGGCAACTAAGTGATTCCGTATTTTGTCATTAGATGGCATCGACAAAATCTGCAATCGCTTAGTTGCCAAGCCAATGCCTTCTCGTAATAAAGATACGTTCGAAGACTCGTTTTTTTCGCATTGAAAACAACACGCTGTGCATCTGTTCTTGTAGACATTGATTTTTTAATTATTTTAGTTTTTAAAGTTTATTTAGCTTGCAATCCTGTCTACTTTCTCGTAATAAACATACGTGCGGAAACCGATGCCTTGATATTGAGAACAGGAGAGACTTAGTGTATTGAGACTGCGAATCAGTATTTTAATTACTTTAGTATTCCTTCCTTCTTTCCTCTTTTTGTCTTTACTTTGTTGATTGTAGGAATGTTGGTCAAGTTGCGTGTCCTAAAATCGAGCATATTGCATTGTGAAAAATGTATATAAGAATTATATAAGTGAAACAGCTGAGAATGCCGATAGTTGAGCACCGCTGCTTTAATATCTTCCATGCAAACATCATATACGAACCTAATATTGGAACATTCTATGATTTGTATCGTGCATAAGATATTATGGATAAAAAATCAGAGAAGAAGTTGCTGGGATATAGAAATATACCTATACTGTTATTGTCGTTGAGGCTTCTGCATGTAGCTGAGTCCACTAGACATTTCATTTCCTACCATTTGCAATGCTAGCATTATTGGAATCTTAGAATACGATTCTTACTGGACATGGTTTATAGGAACTGTATAGGTTCTGAGAACGTAAAAATATGGCTGCTTATAATACATCTTCCTAACACCGAAAGACTCATAATAAATCCACAGAGAAGTATTTTCTGCTTGCATTCTGAATCACCCTGTAAGAAAGTCAAAGTTAACAAATTTCAGTGTCATCGAGAAAACTATGTCTTAGTTGCATGAAACTTAATTAAATTACCATCGTATCTCAGCAGAGATCAACTTTATTACATTCGACAGGCTTCTGGTATTATTACTCAAAGCTGAGGGGATTAATATTGAAAACAATGATTGATAATATCGAAGAAATACATATTACACGAATTATCCACGTTTCATACAAATGTCTGGTATTGTTTGCCAACTGCTCCACACATTATCTTTTAAACACTCTTGTTTCTTTGTTTTGTTTGTGTCTTTTAAACACCTCTTTTTAACGCACTAAACGAATCTTCCCATACTTTTTCGGCCAACTGACCACAAACTACATAAGTAAATCCCTAGGAAACACCACATCTTCCCAAAATCACTTTCTCTTCTTTTCTAAAAATCTAATTCATACAACCAGGTACATACTTAACAAATAAATTAAACCTATTTATCGCTACTGTATATAGTTCACAAATTCGCCGTTTAATTAACATAAAATTCTATATTCTAAAATATCCATGTACTCCAAAAGTCTCTAAAAACCTCCCTAGTTCCACTTCTGTTACATTTGGATCTTATAAAAAAAGTCACTACATTTCGATGTAACCAGTTGGCCACAATTTTGATCAACTCTCTGGCTTTCGAACTTATCGGAAGGAAACGTTGAAGAAGGAGAACGGCTCGATGTGTTGGATAACGAGCGTGCATCGGGAGGCGGCTCGGCCTGTTTCACAACCGTAATAAGAAATTTCTCCTAGGGACATTTTACCGGGAGCATCCTAAGCGGCTTTGTGCGCCTTCTATCGTCGCTTTGAGGCATGCAACGGTTCCTAATTAGGCCAAGCAACGCCGTTGCAAGTTTACGAGCCTGTTTTCTTTGCCCTTCGTCTTCGGTTTGCGTATCTGCTTGCTCGCCTATCCTTATCCCGAGTCGCGGATGTATTAGGTTGTCCGAAAAGTGTCTTTCTTTCGCAAACGTGTTTTTTACAACAGTGCATCTTCATACAATCGTGAAATCAAGTCTGTGAAATGTCGCGGTGTTCATCTCAACAGAACAAAGTGGATCGTACTTAATTCAACAAAATAATATAAAACAAAAAACGTTGTGCGTCTATTATTTCCTCATAAAACGAAAGAAACTTTTCGGACAACCTAATATTATGTATTATGTTTGCATTTTCTTGGGGAGCCATTTCCGTCACGTCTGGCGCAAGAGATCGCGTCAAAGGGACACGGGTATTTTTCAATTAAAGCCTGTTACGTGGCCGCAAAGGAGAGACAGGGGACAATGCCAAGGTGTAGAAAGACGCTCGTGGAAGATGAGCAGTTCAAGCATTCTATCTTTATTTGGTACGTGTCGCGTGATAGACGTGGAGGAAAATAGAGAGTGTAATTGTGAAAATTTTTCTATCGTATTTCTTTCTGTGTTGTTATTTCTGTATTTAGAGGTAGGATCATAGTAGCTATTATTTTATTCTTTCCACTTCATTGCACTTCATAACCTTCATTGCACTTTCTTACATGGACTAGGGATAAAAAACAAAAGGACATCTTAAACCTATCGATTGTAACTAGAACGATCTTCTAGTTACAATTTATTGTAACTAGCGCGTCTGCATATGGACGGCGAGCACGAACTCACATTGTTATTTTCTACATTCTGTTTTTCTTCTTTTTATTTTATTGTTACGGAGTTTATTGAATTTGAAGTGAAATTTCTTCTATCGTATTTCTTTTCGTTTTCATTTCTTTCATTTCTTTTTTTTTTTTAAATTGTTTCACAGGAGAAATTAGAGATACGAATACCCTTCTATGCTAATTCTTTCCGTTCTTTTCTTATTATTCCGTGGCATCGGTTAACTGGGCTTGAAGTTATGAAAATTCTTCTATCGCGTTCCTCCCTTTTTCCTTTTTTTGTCAGTTTACGGAAGCAGTTAATTGAATTTCATGTTATGAGAATTCTTCGACAACATTTCTCTTTTATCGTGTTTCTGATTTTTTTTTACAGGAACAGCTAGAAGGAATAGTTGAAATTGAAGTTGCTGTAATATTCTTCTTGCGAAAGATTCGCATTTTTGTGAGATGGAATTATTCAGTCGAATGTTTTGAGAATTGGCGAGTTTTGAAGCGGCAACATGATTTTGCTTCAAACTTGAAACGCTGTAGTGGAAATACTGCATTCCTCGTATATTTTTATTCTAACTATTCGAAAAAATTGAAAGCTCTTTGCTGTTTATTATACTCTCTAGCAATCTTGTGTGATAAAAAAGAAAACGAGGTTATTTCAGTCTGACTAACGAAACATAACTTGTTTAAAGTAATTATTATGTTAATTATATTATTCAACCATCTGAATTCTATTTTTACTCATTTTCATTGTTACCATACGTCGCTGTATGCGTGGCGTTGCAGTATGTATAGTATATCGCACAGTTAACTAAGCTAATGAATGTATTTCCATACAGATAGAACGATTAAATTAGGAAGCTGTTTCATAAACTAACAGTAACACACGGTCTAAAGAAACATTTTCGACTATCGAATGTTATTCCAGATTTTTTACATACGCGTCTATTTTGAGTATTTAATTAAACAAATAATTTACCTCTGTGTCTTTCGTCGATGATTAATTATCATTATCTGTGGTAATAACAAACAAATCGATTTTCTAAACTGAAATGGTTCTCTCATGAAACCCTGTTATAAAATTATAAGACTAAAAGCGATTATTCAGAGAAGGTTGGCTACGGGATATAATTTTAACAAATAATTCATCTCGACCATAGTTCCAAGGACATTTGTATGGAAATTTCGAAGGGTCCACAGCATATTTTGCTCAAAGTTTCACAGTCTGCATCGATCGTTTTACAGGTTGCAGATATCTCGTTGGAAGACGATATAACATGAAACACGAATGCTGGAATGTGTTTGAAACTTATAGGTCAGTGCAACTAAACCACTTTTGCCCAAATTCTGCTAAATGCGCTTTAGATCGTTGTTCCAGGTTTCTATTCGTTTATTCATTTCGTTTGATTTCTCGATGGCATTCCTTGGTGAAACCTGCAGAACGCATTACGAGCGCTGCAAGCGGTACGATATTGGGAGAAATTGTAGCGGGCATTTAGGACGGCCACATTGGGCCATCATTTTAGCCTGAAATTGTCCCGTTGCTGCGGCAACACGCCGTTAAATGGTATCGCTTCATTTGGCGCTGCTGGCAAAGATGGCCGCGTGTACATCTAACTGGTTTTATCGAGCTAAGTTTATCGACTGTTCAAACAGCCCTGTTAATCATCCAGACAAACCTATCCACCGAGAAAGGGAGATCGATCGACGATTAATCTTCCTACGATTATCGAGCTATCCGCTTTCGAATCGAACGTTTATCATCTCAAATAAAAATTCGTGGAAATAAATATTTTTTACGTGTATTTAAATAACGAGTTTACGAAATATTAAAGACAAAGTAGACTTTGGGCAACAAACTTTTGACCGTCCAGTTTGAAAGTTTATTCCACTTCCAACATTTTTTCTTTTATTTCGGCTAATTACTTCGTAGAGTTACGATTGCATCTGTGCCAAGATTCCAGTCGCGTCTTCTAGGTTATAAATACCACTTTTAATCCCTCTAGAAGCCCAAGTGTCTCATTTCCCCTTAAATTTTCTCGAACTTTCATTTCGACGATCAAAACCCATCTACGTTCGAATTTTATCAGCTAACTATAGTCCTTCCATCAAGAGTGCACGTTGTTCACTCATACACGGCCAACATATCAACAACTACCAACAGCAAAATACTAACATTCGCGAACGGCACGACTGTACTAGTCAGGCAGGCACACTAATACAGAAACAGCAGTCACATTACTACAAGGGCACATCAGAAAAATAGAAAAATGGCTGCGAGATAAACAAATAAAAACAAACCCCAGTAAATGCAACCATATTACATTTACACTAAGAAAATGGAAACCATCAAATATCCAATTGAATGGCACGCACATAACACAAACAAGGCAAGTTAAATACCTAGCACTCCACGTAGACACACAACTTACATGGAAGCAACATACTAAATCAATTATAGACAAAATACGGATAAAAAGAAGACAAATGTACTGGTTAACTAGTCGAAATTCTAAACTCAGCATAAAAAATAAACTAAAAATATACGAGACGATAATGAAACTAATTTGGACGAACGAAATGCCACTATGGGGGACAGCAGCAATAAACCACATAAATAAACTAGAGTCGCTACAGTCGAAGATACTGAGAACAATAGTGAACGCCCTCTGGTATGTCAGAAACGAGGATATATGCAAAGACTTAAAAATACCAACGGTGAAAGAAGAAATCGGTAGGTACGCAGAAAAAACAAGGAAAGAACGGCAACACATCCAAACCAGCTGGCTAATGAAGCGAGCAAAACTCTCATAGGAAGAAGAGTAAAAAGAAAACATTCCACTGACCTCGCTGAAGAAACAAAATAGCCAAACTGGAAGATAGTATCTCGCTGGGGGTAGGCACCTTTTATTATTTAGCAATAAAGCTAGAAAAAATTACCGAATATCCAGCTGGACAAATTATAAAGTACAAATTAAATAATAAAAAAGAAAATATTGTTCGATATCTCATTTCCTAAAACACTCTCCATCCGCGTCATCTCAGCTTTCCGTGTCTTCGTATCAACGTATCCTCGCCATGGAAATGCGCCTTTCCAGCGAAAGAAAATCGCGCGAGACGTAAATCGAGGGAACGTGGTCCCTGCAGACTGAGCAGAGTAAGATATTGATAAAGGAAGAGTAGCTCGGTGGCGCGTTTCCAATGTAAAGTGGGCCGAGACCGGTCGTGTTCCCGCATATAAACCCCGTGTCCCGTACGTGTCACGATTGACATGATCCATCGTTTCGTGTGCACGACGTTTCTTTCCTTTTCTAGACGACAGGGCTCCTTAACCTATTTAGTCGCGGAGAAGAACCGGCTCCACGGATCTTAGCTCGAAAGTCCCTTGTTCGCTGTGATCGAAATTGGATTACAGCCATTTTGATAGTCCTGGTTCGATCAACCATTTGTGCCTTTTCCTTCGCGCCCAATTACAATGAGCAGCGAGATCCTCTGTGACCGAAGAAGCGGAACGAAGAAAGGGCAGAGAGTGGGTTGCTGGCAAATGGAAAGCCGGCTTACCCTTCGAAATTACGGCCACTCTCATTATACTGGGCTGGTATTACGTTTGCCCTGGAAACCTAGTTGAATGGGCGGGTTCGATGTGATTGGTGGACAGACGCGTGGCCAGCCTTGATGGAAAAGTGCGTTTGGTTATTGGTTTCGGTGGTTTCCTAGTTTGGGAAGCTTGTAGCAGTATTGGAAGCAGGGGAAGTATGCTGGGTCGTAATGGATTATCTCGATCTGTATTTTTGGCTGCAATTGTTCAGATATGTGTAATTTTGTGTGCTGCACTGGATTAGCCGCGCAGTAGTGACACACATATGTATATGAGCATGAGTGCGTGTGAAGTATGTGCGTGCGCAGTGTCTGGTAGAACAGAAAAATGCAACTTGTTGAAGTAATTACTTCAAGAAAAACTCTACATCTTTGCTTTTGTATATCCGTGACCTGGAGACCGCTGCTAAGAAGAAAATAGAATTTAGTGAAAAATTCGAAGTAAGGAGAGGTGCATATTATTGTGCCCTTGAATATAAATGTTGTTTTGGGTTACAAGGTCTAGAAACAAAGGAGCTATAAATAAATTTCTATTTATGTTTCTCGTAGCCTTCGGCTACAGCTACAAGATTAACTTTTTGGTAATGTCCTTTGCAATAAATATATGAACGTGCTCCCTATCCTTCTTTTTATTGTATTGTAACGCTGTAAGACTGAGGATTTGCATCAGCATACACTGTACTTATACTTACACCTGTTTCAATATATTTTTCTGTTACAAATTCATCCAATCGTTCCTCTATCAGTTAACCTCAACAATACCATATATTAAATTAATAAATAATGATAACAATTTATTTGATTTTCATCTCAAACACTATACTTGTACTTATACTTATTTCAATATATTTTCCTGTTACAAATTCATCCAATCGCTCCTCTATCAGTTAACCTCAACGCAACTGTTCCGCACGCATAGTGGTAGAAAGATGGTGAGACAAAAAGAGTGCTGAGACGCGTGCAATGTGTATCCACGAATATCTTGTAAATCACATATTAAATAAATATGAAACTATTTTAATATCATTTCCACGTGTAATGTGAGTGTTGCTATACATTTATTTCGACGACTAAGATCCATAATTTTCAACTGTAATATCAGTGGAAGTGGTCACATTTAATTGCGTCATCGAGCATCCAATTGGCCGCTCGATGAGCGATGCTCTGCTATTTCTACGTAGTAAAGAATGGCTTTCTGACGAGAATATTAGGATAGATTACTTTAGTAAATGATTTTGTAGCTTGGAAAGCTTGTACCGCGTGGAATTTGAAAGAAAACGAACGTTCATCCAATTAGTTGTGATGTGATAGATTAGGCTCGCCTTGATCTCTCACGCTTTTTCGGTCGTAACGTATTATTAACGAAACTAGTCGTTTTCTCTGCGTAGCGAAGGCTGATGGAATTGCGACGAAAATATCAAGATAGAATACTTCGGTGGATAGTTTGTAATTTGAAACACTTGTACGTTGCGTGAAGTTTGAAAGAAGACGATGACGTCTGTTTGATTAGTATTAGTCGCAATAGATTAATATCGCCTCAATTTCACACGTGTTCTCGGTTGTAGCATATTATTGATCGCAATGCTCGAATCTAATTATGTCGATTACGTATGTTTTTTGATTGTATCTATCGTGATGATACGATTTCAATTCCTTTCAGATTCTTAGGGCCATTTGTAAAGAATAAATTCATCTTACAGGCTAGTCAATGTTAATTAATTTCCCTATTTAAGTACTTGTCAAAATACATTTTGCGAGTTAGCATGAAACGAGAAAGACCTAAGAGACAGCTTTGAATTCCCTATACGAACGACAAATTAGTTTGAAATTCCTGCGAGGCTGGATAAACCGATATCGGTAAATTCATAATCACAAGGCGAATCCACGGCTTACCTCATGTCAAACCTAACGCGCCGCAATTTCGATCGACACCGTTCGATCTGAACCGGGTCGAGTTAGTGCGCGTAAGTTTCGCTTCTGTCAGCGTTACGGCTAATCCCGAAAATCCCTAGATTCCTGTTCTGCTTATCACATGTACCTACGTGTATCGACGATACGTACAGTAAATCGATCGTGTCTTTCGTTATCTCGCCACGTTCCCCGCCACCGAAGATTCATCGAGTTTCTAAAGGTTAATTCGATAACATCTGCTTGTTCTTAGATGAGGAATTTCATATACTGATAAATTATGACAACATAATCAACGCTTACAAAATATTAAGACAGATTAAGAAGAAGATTGAATCTAATCTTCATAATCATCAATTATATCTTCGCGAATAAACGTTTTGCGTTTAAACTTAATCTTTAACGCGCAGAAAATTGATATCGTGAAATTGAATAGAACGTCTGTTCGCAAAGTATCCGATTTACGGATACATCTTTCTACCTGTGCTGTTGTGAAAAACAAGATTCTACAATTTATGAAAGACCTTCAGATACGAGTGTCGTGAGCCTCCAGACGTTTAATCGGCAACAGTACGTTATTTTTCATAGACAGTACGTCGATACGATTTCACAATCACCGAGACCGAGCTTTCGTCTCAAGGTCTATTGGGTTGGCAACTATGTGATTGCGAATTTTATCATTAACATCTAATGGTAATCAAATTACCATCTAATCAATATCCTAATCTAAGTTCCATGAAGTTGTACGAATAAAAACCTTATTCTACTAAAATATACAAATTTTCCGTGTTTTCACTTTTTGTGCAAATAAATTTATTTCAAACTTGCATCATCCTAAGATTCTTATCAAGTCTCGTGTGTTCAAGCGGACGTTGGAAAGAAACGAAAATCGAGAAAGAATGGGTCAGAACCGCCCCACAGTTGGGCAAAGAACGAGCATCTGGGGCGGTGGTCTCGAGTCAAGGCTGGAAACGGTAATTTTACGAAAGATATGTTTCTAATCGGGCGTTAATGGGCGACGCCGGAAGCGTCCAACCAGCATTTTCCTTGCTCATCCGGAAAAATACTTTCCGCTTCTTGCTTTCCTCTTTTGCGCCGAGTTTTTCCTCTGTTCTAAGTGATTGCGTCTGTTCTTGAAATTGAATCAGGCCACGCTGCAAAAAGGAATGCCGGATGAAACGAAGGAAAGGGGGTGGTTCCCGCGCGATCGATCGATTTCAATTTGCCAACATCCGTGCGATAGAGTACGCCAGAACGATACTTGGTGAAGAGAGAATTGCAGCGGTTCCCTTTTCAACGGGAATTTACAAACTCTTCAAATAAATTCACATTAGTTCGCACGCGTTTGTTCAAACCGAGACAAACTAAGGTAAGGTTGGCAACTAAGTGATTGCGGATTTTGTCAATACCACCTAATGACATAATCCGCAATCACTTAGTTGCCAACCCAGTATTCTTAACATTTTACCGACATCTAGCATACGTACGTCCGACCGGCATCTCAGGCGCAGATTCTCCCTGGCGCCGGCTCTGTTTCGGTTTAGACTCTCCAATACCATTCTTTTTGTTCATCGCGAACGGTACGTTTTTCAAATTGGTATAAAACTGTGGGAGCTTACAAAGCAACGCAACTGACGCAACTGAGCGAGGTACCTTAGTATTAAATAACAAATTACTGCTCAAATAATGAGAAAGATTGTCGGTGACAAAAAGCCGATTAATAGGCTATCGGTCGGTAAGCGTTGGTGATAAAAACCGATTAATCGGCTATCGGTCGGTAAAGTGTTAACACGTTGAATGCCGCGCCAGATTTACAAGGTTTGGCCATGGCGCCACGGTGAATTTTTTATTATGCGATACATATAATGTTAAAATATTACCTACAATAGATATGCTACGGTGTATAATCGTCATTAATGAATTCATTTCATTGAGGTCACCGGTAACCCCCATGGCGCTGTAGTGCAATTTCGCTCGATTCATTTACTTCTTGCGATTGTCAATTATCCCATATTGTTTCTTCGCTTGCTAAATAATTGTTCTATGCTGTTAGGTCTCGGGATCTACCATAAACCATAATCCATCCCTCGGTCATACTTATTCGGACCAGCAATAATCCTAAAGAACCGTGACAAGATTTAGCATTTTTTACTTTACTATCAACGCCCTTAATTGCCATCAAACATGTTTCAAATCGAAACGTTCTTTAGGGTTACTATTCGTTAAGGTAAAACACGAAAAAAACGGGTTTCTCCCATGTTCGACAGCCAGTGGTGGGGGGCGCACATAATAAATGTATATTTCATGTATAGATAGAACTATTTTTATATGTTTTATACTGCATTAATTTCGTCACACCATTGTAGTAACGATGGTAATAATAACAAATTTATAATTATTGACATTCATTCAAATGATGTATTTCTACTAACCTTAGTGCGCCGGTAACCCCTATGGCATTCGTGTTAATATCGAATGAGACAGAGCGTTGTTCAGATTAGACAAATTACCTACGTTCGAACGATTTGCAACTGTTTTATCGGCGTGAACGTGCTTAGTTGAAATATCCATTCAAAATTCTATATTTGTCCTTATGAAGTCTTGTTCAGATTAAACAAGTTATATGCGTCCGAATAAATGGAAACTGTTTTATCAACGTGAACCTGTTATTTAATTGTAGATGCTAAATATTCATTTAATCCTTAAGTAGCATATTATGAAGTACTTTAAAATGAAATAGCTCGTTGAAAACTAGCCAGCGATACCACTTCAAAGTTAAAATTCTTCAATATGAAGCTTGTGACATTTAAAAAGAAAGATGTATAATTACACTGTGTGATGGACGAAATTGGCGTTTCTACGAACAATATCTTGCGATATGCTTTCTGGGTGAATTATTTCGAACTAGAATTCCAGAGACTATAAGAAATGACAAAGAAAAAGGTAGAAGTAGAAAAGTCGAAGGAAAAGAAAAATAGGAAGTATTGCTCAGCAAAGAAGACCTGGAATACGTTTTAAATTCCTTTCACAGGCGACCAATCTTTCCAGTTGTTTGTCGCGAAGGTTAAGTAAGTTTACGCGTGCGCCCGATATAAAACTTTGCATCGTTTCATTTTCCTGCGACGGGATTGCAAGAAGTTTGAAACTCGTGGCAAAGTATTCCGAAAGGACCCGCACTCCTTTCACTGGCAACACGATCTTGATTTTAATTAAGCTCTAAGCGAACGCGACGCGATCAAACTTGCGACCTGTTTCCTCTCGCCAAGCCAAGCCAACCTAACCTATACTTCCTCTTTGATTCGTCGTACCGGCTTTCCGCTAGCTGTAAATTTTATTCTGAGAAATCGACTCGGTTGTTCGCCACAGAGAAACACCAACGTTACGTTGATTTATTTCCGATCGTTTGTCAAAAAGTTTCAGGAATTTTGCTCAGTTGCGCTCGTAATGTTTCCTGCAACTCCTGTTTCGGCACTAGTCACTGAAAGTTCCCGCGGCTTTTCAACTATTCCCTTTGAAAGAACGTAATGCTAATGAAAAGAATTCCTAACGCGATTCCCTAGCAATGTGTGGAAAAGTTGAGGTTTGTTTTTGTCTTCAAATAAATCTCATGAATGTATGAGTGAATTCATAGTGAATGTATGAGAAGTATTTGCAATAAATATTTGCTATGAGTCTTCGATCAAACATGCAACTTCCTATCTTCAGTTTAAATTACTTCCTTTTCAAAATTTACTGTGCAATTGGACGATGGGAAGAAATTATTTGCGTATTTTCAAACTGCAATAAATGCTTCATAACCTCTTGCAACGAGCAACCTAATATTTCAACCATCTCCTCCTGTGTACAACGACTAATACAAAAATGTTAATGTAACCGTGTCTTCTCAATATTCATGCAAGTGTATGTCAAATTTCACGATTTTTTTGTCGAGGCAGATACTACGAAAATTATTTTTTAGTATTGCAGGAAATGAAAATCTGATGCACAGTGTTGAAATCTCAGATTTTCGTCCTTTGGAGAATAATGGTGTTGGAGTGTTAAGACTGTGTACATTTAAGTTATACCGCTTTATATTTATCATTTGTCATTCTTTCTATCGCGATCACCAAAGAACCCAGATTACTCTAACGACGGTCGTTTATTTGAAAGAGAACGTTCGCAGGAATAAGCTGCATTGAAAGTTTCCTTGACCTATTTTGTGTCGTCACTTTCGGAGAAGTAACCTGTTTCGCGCGCCGTTTGCACAGCGGAAGAGGAAGTTTCCTGTGGGGAACAGTGAAAACGTCCGGCAATAAACTTCATGGCGAGTAAACGGCTCGTTTGCACCGACTTTTCGTATCTTGCATGACCGACAAGCCGGAAGTCACGTTAATAATGAAATTCTCCTTGCGATGTTGCAAATTATGCTATGTCACGACGCGCCATAATGCTGTTTTCAGAAAATTATGAGACAAAGCCGAGCCGGACGATGAAACGAGTTTGCAAAAGCCTGCTGGCCTGTCTTTTCGAATCCGAAGACTCCAAGTTTCGATAAAGGCAATTAATTGCATCGGGAAAAGAGAAAATTCTCACTATGATTGAGCGTTTTTCCTTTTTCTTTTTCAGATAAATTACGATTGCACGTCTGTAACAGACACTCGATTCAAAATATTCTAAACGCGGATTAATGGAATTTTTGGATTAGATTTAATGAAATGTCTTTGGATAGAGTGAAAATAGTAAAACAGTTCGCGCAGGTTATAAAATTACATCTAACTGATGAAAGGGGAGAAGTTTTGTTGAGGAGGAAATTAGTTTGTTTAAAGCAAAATGCAAAAGACTGAAAGAATCTTTAGATTTTCACGAGCTACGTGGTTTTAAATAATAATTAGAGGATAAAGATAGCAAAAATAGATTAACGTAGTTCACAAATTTACATCTTATTGACAAAAGTCTGCTGAGAAAGAGAAAATAAGTTTTGAGGTTAGGTTGGCGTTGGGTTGGGGTTAAAGAAAATAAGTTTTGGAAAGATTATACGAAACGCAGCACTAGATATAAAAAAAACTACGTAGAGAATTTTAGGAAATAAAAGAACGATCATAAAAATAAAGCACGAATGACTGTAACACTTTTAAAAATGTCGAATTTGCCATCATTACGATGTAATTCCATTTCGTTTTATTCGACTATTTTCAAGATCATTCAGGTCTCGTAAACTCTCCTCGATATCGTCAGAGGTTTGAGAATCAGACTGGAAGCTGTACAAAAGAACATAGCTCGGATCTTTATTGCTGTTTGTCGTGTTCTAGAATTCTAGAAGCTTTTACGATGTTCGTGACGACTCTCGCAGTGCGATGATATACGTGATGGATTAATCATTACATACATCTTGATTGATGACGACCATCTACTTTGGATTCTTTGCAGGATCATAGGGATAAAGGAGCATTAACCTGTTCCAGGAGGAAGATAAATTATTCAAACCACGCGTCACATATTCGAATACCAGATATTCAGGAATATCCTAACTTATACAACGACACTTGTACGGCTGATTAAATATTATGGGATTTTTTTATTTATTTACAAATATTAGAAATTAGGGTTTCCAATGATTTCTATCCCATATGATAAGTTTATTGGTCGATAGGTCTATTTACAATGGATTAAACAGGAAACGATGGTTATTTAACGTGAACTAAATACAGCAATGTGCTATAACTAAGACAACTAAATAGTTAATTCACAACTCATAACTAATAGTTTACAACTCGGCAACTCAACTCTCCACTCCTTACAACTCGACTCCCCATCACTCGACTGTCAACTTACAACTTGATTCCTCATAACTCGACTCTCCACTCACGACTATCTCAACTCGACTCTCAACTCATGACTATCTCAATTCTATCCCTCACCATTCGACTCTGAACTCCCAACTATTCAATCCGACTCTCAACTCACAACTCCCCCACTCGACTCTTCAGGTGATGACCACCCGATAGGCCTTTTGGCCTAACGGCGTTTAGGCCTTCTCGCAATATTGTTAATGGTTCACCCGATATTTCTTATTTCATTTGTCCACGATACTACGATATTAATACTCAATAATGATTTCGAGTGTTCCAGAAAATTCGTTGTTTTAGTAGAAGCTACTTTGCTTCCTTTAAACTGGTCTTAGGGAATTGCAAAACGGTCAGCAGAGACTTTTCGAGCACTTCGTGAATCTTTTACGTGCCACGCGAAACGTACCTCCCATATAAAGCGTAGAAGTAACGAAAGAGGAAAGTAGCAGAGACATCTCTTATCCCATCGGCCATTCATACAATCAATTGTCCCTTTTCTTGCTTCAATCCCCTACGTCTTCTTCTGTTTTTTGTTCAAGTGAGCCTCACTTCAAGGAAAGCTCTACAGCTCCTCTAGCGTTTAGTTTTTGGTACAACGACTCCCTTTACAGCGGCTTCTTTCGTCTCTATTATAATACCATGGAAAGAACGCCGACAATCGGATGATAAAGCGTAAATGCTGACAAGCCGAAAGAGTCGGAAAACTTCAAAAAGCCTAACGGTCATCAATATATTTCAGCACGCAACTGTTGATGTTCAGTTAGCCACCGGAGAGCCAAGAGTGAAGGAGTCGTTAATCGACAGTTGTAATATCACACTACTGCATTAAGTTCAAGTTAAATAATCATTATTTTCTGTTTAATTCACTGTAATAAATCCATCTATCACATAGGATAGAAATCACTGGAAACCCTAATTTCTAACATTTCTGAATAAAGAATTTCTGTAATACATCCATCCACGCGTTAGCTCTCTCTATTCCAAAGTATAAAAAACCTCAACATTTTTAATTTATAATCAACGACGAGTTATATATAAGAATTGTGTAATTAGAGAAAAAGCAGAAATTAATCACGAAGTATCTTCGATCTCACAGCGGCTCTAGAAATTACTCGCACAACCTCTTATCTTCTAATGAAGCGTTTTTTAAATCAGGCTTCACGTAAATGGCACATAATTTAACATAATCGGACTCGATTAATTAAAATATAAATGCTACAATAAACGGTGTACCACGTGTGTTTTATCCACTGTGTGTTGCTTTATCGTTAAAATTACTGATCCTATATCAGGCTCAAGAGTGGTTCAACGTCTCGCCAGTGCTGGGAATATGAGAAAGACCCGTTCAAACTTGATAAATAAAACATCGTAGCGCGATATAACGCGGAACGTGGAGCTCATATGCGGCTGCTTGGATATCGCCTGAACGGAGCAGTATTTTATTCGAGACACGTGACTCTGTAGCCATCAGAGTCGCAAATACATATCCCGGGCAAAGTCCTAGGAATGCCAGGGTTTCGGTGTCCCGCCGGGGGATAAGGGCTGTCTACGTGTCCGCAGTGGCCGAGTGAAAGTCATGTGGACGGCCGAAGCAGGCTCGTGGCCATGGCACAAAGGGGTAGAAACACGGCTGTGTGTCGTCGAGTTGCGTTTACCGAAGCTGAAGTTAAATTACGCGTGAGACGCTTTGACTCGTGCTGCAGCGGCCCGTGTCACGTTTCTTGCATCAAACAACGAGGAGAAAGCAAGAAATGAAAGAAAGAAATGGACAAAGAGCGCAGGCACAGGAAGAGGCTTGAGAGAAGAGAAAGAAACGAAGGAAGAAAAAGATGAGAGCAGGCACAAACAGATTGAAGAACCTAGAGAGACAGACATACAGGCAGACAGAGAGTACAAAGAAAGAAAGACAGAGCTGGATGAAACAGGAGAAAAAGGAGGACGACCGGCCACAAAAGTTAGAAGCCAGGGCGAAATTCTTTGTCGGATCTTAAGCATTGTCGCCGGTGCATCTGGCTTTTTCAACGCGCGAGATAACGAACAGACACTACGGTTCTCCGTGCATTGTCAGCACAAGCCAAGCTTATATAACGTAAATACAGTACGCGAAGAATGGCAAGAGACGCGTGCGACTAACAACGAAGAGAAAGGTAAAGGATGGAGAAGCTTCGGAGTCAAACGGACAGAATGAAGAAGGTGCACGCGAGCTTTCGCGTGTGCTGCGTGAAGGAGACACGATAATGACGGCAATGTTATTCCAGCAGGTGTATCTGGGTGATTCAGCGGGATGGTCGTATTGGTCTACTTGGATAACGCGAGTTCTGAAGAGCTGCATACATATTAAATCTGTTCTTCGGTAAAATCAATTATTTCAGGATATTTTTGGAGGAGTTGTTAGTTACTGATGGTTCTACTGCTTCATTATATGTGTAATAACGTAAATCCTTGTGGTAAATAAGACGATCGATTCTGGAAAATCGAGTTTATGTTGGAAATAAATTGAATTATATACAATAGCAATTAATAACAAATATACTAAAAATTGTACCTGTCGAATGGAGAATCGATTTTCTAAGTCCTAAATTATCGTTCTTCTCTCGTGATCTAATCCATTCAGTAAAATGACTGCCTGTAAAACAAAGCATAAGTAAATATGTCGGTTGGCGGGTAATTTGAATTCTGTAGAACTTGCATATGTATGTCGCTTATACAGTGCTGGGGAAGATAATTAAAAGGTTGCTATTAGAAATGATTAAATCTAATTAATTCAGTAAATCTATCAAATAAACGAATTGTACAGATAAATTGTTTTGCAGAGTATAACTAAAAACATTCAGGATAACTTGAATTATCAATTAATTTTTCGCGATTTTTCTACACCAAACAATTTTATTATCTCGTTTACTTTCTTACAAATGGTTTAATTTTGGACCGTACCCTACGGTTTATTTTTTTTTTAAATAGGTCAAAAACAGTGTTCTGTCTAAAAAATGCTAAAGAATATTTCTTAAAGCTTATTGAATCGAGCAATAGTTGACCAGGCGAATATAGTTAGCAACGACAGTAGGTTATGCGAGTTATCGTAGATGGGGTGGTTAACGCGATTATTGGCTACGAAGGAATTAATAATGGGTCGAGATTAATTGCGTGCTACGCAGATAATCGATGGCCGATGTCCGAGTGCATCTTACGCGTGTTGGCAATTTAATTAGTGGGACATGTTCCCTCCTGTCTGATTATCATAATGATGGAAGGGGCTTCGGTAAATTATCGTAATGCGATTCGACTATGCGCACCACGCATCCACCATTTTATATCCTTTAATTTCACTTCCCTTTTGAAATTTCTTCATTGTTATTTACATTATCCAATTGAAAAAATTTCTTACTTGATTTAATCTACATCTTTAATAAAATCTTTAATCTACATAATAATAAATCTCTTTATCAATTTTACATACGAACAAAAATAGATTATTGGAACAAAGTAATTCGAATAAACGAACAAATAAGATCACGTACCGTCGTAACAGTATTATTAGGTTGGCAACTAAGTGATTGCGAATTTTGTCATTAGGTGGTATTGACAAAACCTGCAATCATTTAGTTGCCAACCTAATAATTTGCAGAATAAAATACTAAGCGATGATGCAGAAGAGGAACCCAATTTCCCTAACAATAAAAAAATACGTATATTGTAAAAATACGTAAACAATAAAAAAATACAATAAAAAAAGTACGAATCTATTAACCACACATTCAATCAAACCTGAAATCTACGTTTCATTCTACCTTTTTCCTATTCTATCGAGTTTTCACTTTTCACTTTTTATTTGACTATTCTGAACTATGTTACTCGTAACTACTCTACCACGTGTCGATGGAATATAAGAGACGAGATTGAAATTTCGTTACAAGTTATCGAGCTTGTAATTAGCTTAAAATTCTATCCTAACCTCAACATGTCTTTACTATAGAAATATCTTAATTACACCTGTAGATTCGCCTTGATGACGATCATAAAATTGATTGTAGTCGAATTTACCTCGAATTTTCATTCATCGATGTCTCGAAAAAGATTCGTCGATTCGTCCAAGACGAAAAAGATTGACTGGCAGATTACGAGCGTCATTAAGTTTTCTGTCGGCATCGATGGCGCGTACGGATCAATCGTCATTGAATTATTGGCCGAGGCCACGGTATAATACGCCAAGAGAATCCTCGGCTCTCCGACAGGCTATTTTGCGAGATTTGAATTTCCCTGCCGGCGATCGTCATTATAACGCACTTAACATCGCATCGCATCGATTAATTGCGCCCTCTCGCACATCCATCGTGCGACCATTTGTCCCCTGCTATCCTTCTTCTCGCATTCACATGTGACACGAAACGTTACGCGTGTTATACATCGTTGTGTTTTTGCTAATTTGCTAAAATTCTTGATGGATTAATTTTCTTATCATTTCTTTGAAACTCAAACGATACATCATTTGATATGTTATCTATAGGCGGTTGAATTTTCAGAAGACCTAGCCTTGCCGAGATGAAGACCTTCATATTCAAGGTTGAGAGTTTAACGTGTAATATTGGGTTAGCAACTAAGTAATTGCGAATTTTATCATTAGTTGGTATTGACAAAACCTGCAATCACTTAGTTACCAACCTAATAGTAAACCGTTGGAAAAATTATTTTTTGATTAATTACGGAAAAATCGTTTCCACATGGTTGTTAAAAAACTAACGTGTCATGTAAACGGGCTAAAAGAATATGTCTAAAAAAAATTCAGCTCGGACCTGGCTGCTTTTGAATAAAAGTAATGCGAATTACATAATGTTAGTAATTGTCCAACTTGTCGTATACATTACAATGTGAAGTTGCAATTCTGTTCATTTTTGAGTTGTTTGTTAGCGTACGCGCGTAAAAAGTACAAACAGCGAAGAAATTTCTTCACGGTGGGAGAATCTGAGACACGCTTGAAGAATATTGACTTTCGAGTTTTAGCATGTTTTACTTTTGAGCGACGTTGTCGTGCTACAAAATCGTTGTAAATTTTTCAAGAGAATTCACAAATTTCACAGAATTTCGAAAGTTCAACATTACGCAAAACGCACATAATATGAAAAAATATATCAAAATATTCAGAGTATAATGGTTTCTATAATACTTGGCAGATATATAAAACGATTATCTACCGAGATTCTAATTGTAATATTTTTTTTAAATTGTAAAAACTCTTTGATCATAGGCCTAGAGAATGTAGCAACATTAAACGCAACTTTTCTACTTTGTAAGTATTTCGGTTTTATAAAAGTTTCAGTAACAAAGAGATAATATTTTGTGGTTTATCGTTGGTTCGTTTTACCGATGTTCCAATCGAGTATGTGCAAAGACACGTATACATAGTATAGGATTTTTTTTATTTATTTACAAATATTAGAAATTAGGGTTTCCAATGATTTCTATCCTATATGATAAGTTTATTGATCAATAGATCTATTTACAATAGATTAAACAGGAAACGATAGTTATTTAACGTGAACTAAATACAGTAATATGATATAACTAATACAACTAAATAGTTAATTCACAACTCACAACTATTGTAACAGCTTACAACTCATAACAACTCGGCAACTCAACTCTCCACTCCTCACAACTCGACTCCCCACCACTCGACTGTCAACTTATAACTTGATTCCTCATAACTCGACTCTCAACTCACGATTATCTCAACTTGACTCTCTACTCACGACTATCTCAACTCAACTCTCAACTCACGACTATCTCAACTCGACTCTCAACTCACGACTATCTCAACTCGACTCTCGACTCACGACTATTTAAACTCGACTCTCAACTCACGACTATCTCAACTCGATTCTCGACTCACGACTATTTAAACTCGACTTTCAACTCACGACTATCTCAACTCGACTCTCAACTCACGACTATTTAAACTCGACTCTCAACTCACGACTATCTCAACTCGACTCTCGACTCACGACTATTTAAACTCGACTCTCGACTCACGACTATCTCAACTCGACTCTCGACTCACGACTATCTCAACTCGACTTTCAACTCACGACTATCTCAACTCGACTCTCANACTCACGACTATTTAAACTCGACTTTCAACTCACGACTATCTCAACTCGACTCTCAACTCACGACTATCTTAACTCGACTTTCAACTCACGACTATCTCAACTCGACTCTCAACTCACGACTATCTCAACTCGACTCTCAACTCACGACTATTTAAACTCGACTCTCGACTCACGACTATTTAAACTCGACTCTCGACTCACGACTATCTCAACTCGACTCTCGATTCACGACTATTTAAACTCGACTTTCAACTCACGACTATCTCAACTCGACTTTCAACTCACGGCTATCTCAACTCGACTCTCAACTCACGACTATTTAAACTCGACTTTCAACTCACGACTATTCCACTCGACTCTTCAGGTAACGATCACTTGATAACAACTCCCAGACACTTTTGGCCTAATGGCACTTAGGCCTTCTCGCATATTGTTTATAGTTTACCCGATATTTCTTAGACCATTTGTCCACGGTACTACACTATTATTATTGACAATGTCACAAATTTAACAACGATAGTAGCTTTTTACATACTTCGCTATTCCAGATATCCTACACTTTCTTTATCCACAATTTAATTTCAAATTAATAACAAAATTCAGTATAACCATAATCGAGCAATTATTCAAAATTTTCAACCAATACGTCAATCCATCGAAGAATTCGTTTAAACGATTCACAAAAGTCTTCACGAAAATTTAGTCTATTAATTCTGTAACAAAAACGGTGTGAAAAAAAAGCAGATCAATGTGCCTCACTTGCCAGGAGCTGTGAAAGACTACACTTTAAGGACAGAAATAATTTTAATATCGCCGGAATCCGGGTATATTTTTATCCGACTAGACTGTCCGCTCTTTGAATTTCCTATTTGCTTAAAGCTACTGAACCGGACCGGCTTTTTCTCTTTCAGCCCTTTTTGCTCGATTTGTCTCAGTCCTTTCCTGACGGTGGGTTGCGCCACGCCACGCCGCGCCGCGTCGCGCCGCACCGGTAATGGATGTCTAGCCGATTTGATCTAACTGCGGATTGATCGCAATGTCCCCCGCGGAGGCGGAGGTTAATCTGATTTAATTCATAATCCTAGATAAGCGTTTTATCATTCGTTTACCGGTTAATTGGACGACACGGGTCAGCCAACAAGTAGCACGTGCTCCATTGTAAATAGATCCTCTGCAACATTTGCTTTTTGCTTGAAAATGGTCATGTTGATGGTCGTTGAGATGAAGATGTCCCAATGATTTTCAATAAACTGCTGTTGCTATAAAAGTTTATTTATTTCTACGTTCATTTTCAGTTGTTTCATTGTCGTAGGATATTATGGATAGACAGTGGATGTTTAATGCAAAGAAAAAATATTTTTCCGAGGACAATGAAAAATGCAAACGAGGCAGAGATTTGTTTCACGCGTTAAATATTATCACGAGGACCATACTTGGAATATTTCACATATTTCTGCGTGAATTCATTACGTGCGACCTGTGCACATTTACGTTTTTAAATTTCCCATAAACGGCGAGATTTAACAAACTTTCGTAGTCTAATTACAAATAATTGCAGTTGCTTTGAAAATTATAGGTTTTGCGTAACATCGTCAACATAGGATTTTCGTCCAAACGACGATAAGAAAAAATATAGAATTTCACTTGGCAACAGTAAGTTTCCGAATAGATTCACTGCTCGACCATGGAAGAATTGCTATATCGGAAAACGAAATTGATCGCCACCATTTATAAATAAACTATCGCTACCACATTTTTCGCTTGTATGTAAAATATTGCGAACGTACGCGTGTAAAAACTCGCGGTTTGCCAGCCGGTTGACGCAGGAAAACAGTTGCAAACCAGACAGTTGATTACAAAATACACTGTATTAATTTATTGCATGCTGAACCATGAAAGCCTCTTACGAACAATCAAAAAACACTTCCCGGAACAAATCCACCACTTGCTCAAATCATACCTAAGCAACAGAACTTTTGTAGTAAAAATAAACGATGTATATTCTGAAGTAAAAGACATCATGGCAGAGCTGCCGCAAGGAGGCGTCTTAGGGCCAATATTATACACGCTATACATAGCCAACATACCAACACTACCAACAGCTAAATACTGACATTCGCGGACGACACGGCTGCACTAGTCAGGCACACTAATGCAGAAACAGCATACACATTGCTACAAGAGCACACCAGAAAAATAGAAAAATGGCTACAAGATACGTTACATTGTACTGTACCCTTTTACAACTATTTTTGTCCAAATCTACACTCTGCTTTGTTACACGTTGCTTTTGCGTAGTTCGGTATTTGGGTGTAGACGTCATAACCGCACTCTGTGGGAAATCATTTTGTTGGGACTGGAGATTTTGCAAAATATCGCCTCTTCTGTCGATATTGGAAAATCTGACTCGCGTTTAACGCGTACATTAATCACGTATTACCACGCCTGCTGCTTGTAATTCGCCGCACGGTAGAAATTGGTGTACTGGCTTTTAACGCACGTTCTAATAGGAACATGGAAATATGTCGATGATGATTTGTGATCGTTTTGTGGAAAACTAACGTAACCTAATCTTCGTTTGTATTTACGCAAAAGTATTTGCTTGGTTTTTTATCACGTATTTTAAATAACATATTACGTTACGAACTATTACTAAAAAAGATTTTACGAATTTGAAAGTGCAGCGTGTATAATCCTACGCTTCAATGATTCCGGTTACAACTCACGATTTATCACTTTGCAAATGCAAAGCGTTGTTCGCGATAAGATTTCACGACACGCCGCAGCCAGCTATTCCCAGTTTACGGTCTCCAACACAACGGTTTCAATTTCGATTCGTAGACTCTCCGCGTCTTCTGTGCGCCAACCGTCGACTTTTCCCTTTGCCCATCCACCCATTCAACTTTCCCTTTTGATCGCGTAAAACGTTGACAACTGTCGTCTCGTCTATCTGCTTGCATCGCGGATGCTTTTTCAATTTCTCGCTGTATGCTCTTTAAAGTTCTTTAAATCTCGAGTCTCATATGTGAGCACGCAGCATGTATTCAGACAAAGCATATCACATGTGATCATGATACGAGGCTGGAGAAGTTTCTTCGTAATTTTCTTTCTTTTCTTCGCCGCTTAATACTCGTTACTTTTCTGTATTTTGTAATGTTAATAGCACTCGTGATTATTCGAACGATATGTACGGTGGCTGACGAAAGTATTCGAACGCTTACACTTACAAATTTCAATTAATAAAATGAGGTGTACTAAACTAATTTGTTAAAACAATTTGGTATCTTCACACAAAAGTATTCGAACACTGTAACACTGTTGATAGTTTTTCATCTTCCTTTGTATCGAATGTAAACATCATTGCTAAATAAAAATATTGGTACGTTCACTTAATGTTAGGATGTCGTTTCAATAACAGTGTTACGACCGTTCGCGGAAACACCCGATCACGAGGAAACGCATCAGCGAGAGGCGTAAATTCTAGCTACGATTTTGATAGTCGGCGCCACGAACCAGTTGTTCCCCTGTTTCGATTAGGATAACAGAGGTAGTTCAAATGATTGTAACACAGAATTAACAGGATTAATATAAGCTTCTATTTTTAACAATATTTAAAATTATAATTAACACGTTACAAATGATTTAACGATGATACAACTAGTTTATTATTATAATTCGACTCGACTTTATAATATTTCTCGACGTATTCGTTTGACTAAGCGATCTTGATTTTATTTCTCTGAACCTCTCGATGCATTCGGTTTGAATCCTCGTATGATACTGATTGCCCTTCGATTTTGTCCTTTGTCTTCTCTTGGAGACGAACCCCACCACGCTCGGGTCTCGCAACCGTTCGCGCCTATGATCACGTATGCCATCTTTTTTGCGTAGATAAAATAACAGACCGAAGGCGAATCGATGTTTTTTAGAACTCGCTACTTGACGACAACTATGCGCTTATCGCTACATTGTGTATATTTCGCCAGCCATGTAAGACGATCTGTCTGTGACACTGTAGTACGAAGGGAGAGTACCGCGAAACAAGCCATATATTATTGCGGTAAATCATAAAAAAGATTGACTTTTGCAAAACCTATATTAATAAAGATAATTCTTTTTGGGACAGTCATCTTTTCGGACGAGTCAAAGTTTAACATTTTTGGCTCGGATGGTCAAAATTATGTGTGGAGAAAACCAAATACGGAATTGAAAATTCGACATTTACATGAAACAGTGAAACACGGAGGTGGATCGGTCATGGTGTGAGTGTGCATGGCTGCCAGCGGCACTGGAAATTTGATATTTATTGATGGAATACTTGATAAATATAAGTATTTAAATATTTTAAAAATTAACCCTAAAGAAAGTACCCGTAAATTAGGATTATTGGAAGATTTCCACTTCAAACAAAATAGTGATCCTAAGCATACTGCTAGAATTGCGAAAGAATGGATCGTATATAACACACCACACGTGTTAATTACTCCATCGCAAAGTCCAGACATAAATTCCACTGAAAATTTATGGGCTGAAATCGGAAAAAGATGAAATAAATTTCAAATAATCTCAAAGCAAGTATTGAAATATAAAATTATAGAAATATGGAACTCCGTTGAGTATAGTTTTACAAAATCATTGATTTACAGTATAGAACGTCGATTGAGACACATTATGGCTGCTAAAGCTGGTCCAACAAAATATTAATATTAAATAATTGAATAATATATGTAGCGTTCAAATATTTTTGTCAGTCACTTACAATGCGTGTTTCTAGCAAATGTATCAACTCCTACCTACATTGTTGAATCCTTTTCAAATTTTACTGACATAACCTCAAAACTTCCATCTTCCTACTGACATCTGCTTGTCTAAGCAAATTACTTTAATGTACATTATTTCGCCCATTCAAGTTTGCATATGTAAGCGAATACTTTCGTCAGCCATTATATATTTCTTGAATAGTTCAAATGTAATACATCTCGTTCATAGCTGTAACAAAGTAATCGTCTGAGCGAGCAACTCTTATCTCACGTGGTCCTAAAAGTCTATGACGAGCATTGCTTAGAATTCCAAGTCTCTGCGAATGAAACGACATTTCATAACCTCAAAATTCCACTTTTTAGTGAAAAGAGAAAATTAATAACTGCCAAATCGATGTGTGTCCTACATTAATATTAATATACTGTTACTATATGCTAATGTATCTAATATATTTTAATTCTATTCATTGTATCTCTAGACATATTTATTTGTATCCATTAGAACCTTCAAACCATCCATCTTACATAGAATATCTGTTTCTTGTTTCAGGTGAGTGAATCTATTGCTCGTCAAGGCAGCGTCGATCCATTAAGGTTTAAGTAAGTTCTATCCTTGCGTTACTAAAGTCGAGCACTTTTGCAATCTGCCGTTATCACGGCTAACGGGACAAGTACAGTTAACCGATAATCTCGAAGACTGGCTGAAACCTTGGCAAAGAAACCGGTCTCTTGCGTGAATGTCCCTCGCTCCGCCTCGATCAAGACATTATCGATAAAGACATTGCCTCGATCGGTTGTCCTCGCTCGTGCGTTCTTGTTAAGCTCCGAGAAACACGTCCATTCGCCGCACAATGTATTGAACCTGAGGATCGTTTCGTGTCCAAGGCTTAAGACGTTCGAGGATCAACAACATCCTATTGCTTCTGTACAAGGTGTTCCGTATTGCAAGGAGACTGGAAGCTCTGAAGCGGTTGGGACAAACGTTTGATTTTCTAACTTGGGAAAACAGAGTGACATACATTTGAGGCTGTAGGTTGTAGATCAGGTCCTTTTTCACTATTTTTTGGTCCATAAAATGGACATTTTTGTGAAGAACAAAGAGAATACATTTTTAAAGAACTTAGTTAAACATTTGCCTTATTCAGCAAACCTCTGGTATCTGTTTTGGTTTCAAAGTACACAGATATAGAGCGATACAATTAAGGTGATTCTACATGAGAAAATAAATTGAAAACGTAGATTAGAATTTTTTTACGAGATATTACCATGGAGAATACTAACCTGAAATATTCGTCTGTATTCAACTGTGTCTCAACTTAGCGGAGAACTTGAGGCTAATTAATATCTGTACTTACTTCCGCTTGTTTTATTTCGTTTGTGTTTATTTCTGTTTTCTGGTCGCTTACTTTATGCATACTCGAGCAATCTCTCCTTTCAATTGTTCGAAACTTGTAATTTCTTCAGAGTACAATTCGTTCATTGTCTATCAGATAATTGTTTAAAGTAAATTGTTCCAAAAACCAGAAGATGTTATTCTACATTTTTTATTTTTCTGATTCTTTATTTTTCCACGTAGAATAACTTCCTTCTTGGACGCGTCCAATTGGTTACAAGACACCCTGTATAATAATTTTTCAAACCTGGTCATTTCAATAGCAAACGTATTTTACAACGTACGTAATATTTGAGCGTGTGTTTTCTTTGTTCAATTTGTCAAAGCGGATCAGTAAAATGTCCGCTTGTCCTTGATAGGCTTATGGCGATTTACTTGACGTTTATTAACGCGATAAAGCGTATTAAATTATTTATTCGCGAAGATAGAAGGATCGTGGCTAAGGTTCTGATCCAGAAAGTCGTGAAAGCGGAAAAACGAGAAAGATAAGCGAAGGATTTGTCGAGTGGGAGAATGGAAGGACGCGAAATCACGACACGACGTACGAGATGTGGGAGTAGAGTGAAGGTTTACGTTTCTTTTTTAAAGTAAACTGCAAGATGTTTCGTTGGAATGTAGCAATCGAGATTTCGTCTAACGTCTGTTGCAATATTCTTAAATATACAATGAGATCTTCTACTTTCTGCGTACTTGCTTATTTTTATTCTTCAAAATCGCATTAGACTTAAATCTTATCTTCTTAAATCTAAAGATGTCAAGGGTTGTTCAAAGGATCCAGAATATAGAGACCCGTTTTTTTCTTTTTTTTTTATTATTTAATTTATACTTTACAATTTGTCCAACTGGACATTTGGTAAATTTTTTTAGTTTTATTGCTAAATAATAAAAGGTGGATGGCTACCCCCAGCGGGATACCATATTGTATAAGTTTGACTATTTTATTTCTTCAGTGAAGTCAGTGAGGTGTTTTCTTTTTGGTCTTCCTTCTGTCAGAGTTTAGCTCGCTTCAGCAGCCACCTGGTTTGGATGTGTTGTCGTTCTTTCCTTGTATTTTTCTGCGTACCTGCTGATTTCTTCTTTCACCGTTGGTATTTTTAAGTCTTTGCGTATATCCTCGTTTCTGACATACCAGAGGGCGTTCACTATTGTTCTCAGTATCTTCGACTGTAGCGACTCCAGTTTATTTATGTGGCTCATTACTGCTGTCCCCCATAGTAGTATTCCGTACGTCCAATTGGTTTTATTCTCGTTTTGTAGATTTTTAATTTATTTTCTATGCTGAGTTTAAAACTTCGACTAGTTAACCAGTACATTTGTCTTCTTTTCATCCGTATTTTGTCTATAATTGATTTAGTATGTTGCTTCCATGTAAGTTGTGTGCCTGAGTGGAGTTCTAGGTGTTTAACTTGCCTTGTTTGTGTTATGTGCGTGCCATTCAATTGGATATTTGGTGGTTTCCGTTTTCTTAGTGTAAATGCAATATGCTTGCATTTACTGGAGTTTGCTTTTATTTGTTTATCTCGTAGCCATTTTTCTATTTTTCTGGTGTGCTCTTGTGGTAATATGGCTGCTGTTTCTGCATTAGTGTGCCTGACTAGTACAGCCGTGTAATCCGGGAATGTCAGTATTTTGCTGTTGGTAAATGTTGGTATGTCGGCCATGTATAGTGTGTATAATATTGGTCCTAAGACGATTCCTTGCGGTACCCCTGCCTTAATGTCTTTTGCTTCAGAATATACATCGTTTATTTTTACTACAAAAGTTCTGTTGCTTAGGTATGATTTGAGCAAGTGGTGGATTTGTTCCGGGAAGGGTTTTTTGACTGTTTGTAAGAGGCTTTCATGGTTCACTTTGTCGAATGCTATTAAACGAATTATCGTTTGTGTTCAAGTTGCTGAAAAGTTTCCGACTGAGCCGAAAGTGAGGCAATGTTATTCTATTTTACCGACAAGGCAAATTCAAAGAATGATATAACTTTGCATGGGAGTAAAGTAAAGTATCTTATCCGTAATTCTAACATAAAAGTCACCTACAGATGTAAAAACGGGTTTTACAACAATTTTATTTACACATTTTGTTTAGTAAACACAATAGAACAATACAAGTTTGAAACCTCTTTTTAGATATCTTTCATGGTTCTTGACATATTTCACGAATAGGAAAATTCTAAATTTTTCTCGAAAGAAATAATTCCACTCCTTAAAACCGAATTATGGCACCAAAGAAAAATAGGGTTGTATTGTACGGATGACGTACTTGTATGCAAAATTTCATAATTTTTTGCATTTCCGAGTTGCCTAATCTTTCTCGTGAGTGAACAATTTTGAAGAAACAAGATCATAGTAATTTCAGGCAGCAATTGAATTGTTATAATATGCATATTATTTTTATTACGGATTTGTTATCTTCGTATGATAAACAAGGAAAAGAAATATGTCTATATATTTACCCATATTTTCATCGACTCACAATTCCAATCTCTCCAAAGATATTCCAATAAAAATTCCTACCTGTCAATTTTCCATTGCATCCTCGCTTAACGTTCCAGTTCTCCTTACTACCACCATCTCTCGCAGGAGATATCCATGTTAGGAATATTTCGTGCATCTTGATATTTCTGAAACGAATAATCGCTGCCAATCGCGTTTTTAACAATTTAAAGCAAATATTCCGATGCAAAATATTCGTAAGAATAAAAAGTCGTACAGTTGGCAACTAAGTGATTGCGGATTTTGCCATTAGGTGGTAATGACAAAATCCGCAATCACTTAGTTGCCAGTACAATATATTCTTTTTTCTATATTCTTTGGCCTTGTGCGTGCATATTTCTTGAGCTGATAATTCTTAAATGTATTTCATTTATAAATGTGTGTGTTGTTCAAGTAGTCGCCTGTTTCTCATTCGGCTGTTGCCAGCGTCTTCTCAGGTTTCAATATTCGTAAAGGAGAAGGGTATTCGGAATGTATTTAATTCAACAATAAACCCATAATAAGAATGAAAGGAAAATAGACAGGAAGAGAAGACGAGAAAACAAAGAAAACAGTCGAGTTTATTGTCACAAAACGCAATTAGATTAAAATAACTGAAGTAACAAAAGGGGTTAAGCTTTCATTAAATGCAGAGGGCAGCAGCGGAAACAGCATACGAACACGTACAACGATCAACGTAACGATTAAATTCATTTATCGGGCCGATTCGAGGCTCAGAACCAATTATTTCCTCTGCGGTTGATCCTCGTAGAAAAAGTTGATTCTGTATCCGTCCAATTCGATGTTCGTACGTTCCTCAGGAACGGATCAATGACGAATATGAAGCTTATAACCGACGATGTTCTAGAAACCTTCCATGGAACCCATCATAATAAAAAAAAACAATTCAAAGTAAAAATTTCCATTGCAAAAATATAAAAATTCGCAAAGTGAGAACTACCTTCTTTTCTCTTGCCTCTGTGCCGCCCTACTAATAATCTTGTTGCCAGCTTCTACGAAGAAGCCCAGAAGCCTGTTCGTTTGCCTTGAGAACCGAAATTATCGTCTGTGCACCAGCTAAACACAGAAGCCAAGCGCATCATGATCACGTTAAGTGGAAGGATGAAAAGTTGGCGGCGCACGCGTGTCACGGCGTCATCGACGCACCTCTGCACGAGTACACAAATAGCTCATTATGACTGCAGCCTGCACTTGCACCCGTCGTGCGCACAACGTAATTCGGGTTAATGATCGTGTGTACGCTCGTGCTCTCGTACTTGTACGCGAAGCAGCACTCGACAACTTGGCCCGGACCAGGCATTCCACTCTCTGGCCATTAGCAAGTGTAATGCCGGTCGTGGCAGCGCCACGTTTCTTTGCAACTATCTCATAGTGGCAACTAAGTGACTGCGGATATATCAATACCACCTAACGTCAAAATCCGCAATCATTTAGTTGCCAACCCAATATGTTGCAGACGAACTGTGCCACAATTTTTATTGCGAATATTTCACGTTCCAGTGAATCGTAGCAATAACTACGTAGCAATAAATACTACTATTTGTTTACAGCGAATATTTAGCAGCGCCTTAAGAAGCGAAATAATTTGTATGCGAGGAAAGCTACTACATATACACGTATTTATGTGTTTGTAGACATATTTTTCATATACGAATAAATAGAAATATTCGCAAGAGAATCGCTAGGGAAATTGGCGTGTGTCTACGAAACGTGAAATTTTCGCTGTAAATATCGGGTTGACAACTAAGTGATTGGAGATTTTATCATTTGGTGGTATTGACAAAATCTGCAATCACTTGGTTGCCAACCTAATAGTTTCAATCCTCCTTTGCTTCCATTGCTTCTCTAGTCATCTCGGTTCGTCCCCGTCATTCGTTCTCTTTTGGCAACGTTCTATAGCCTCTTTTTTGTTCTTTTTCTTCGCTTTGGAGAAGCAGATAGTGGCTTGTTAGAGATGGGTGTCCGATGATCTTGGTGTTTTGATGGCAGGTCGATGAGTCATTGGGGACTTTGACGAAGGTGATTAGAAATATGATAGTTTGAGGAGGTGGGGGTGATGGTAAGGTGGGGATGAGTGCAATGGTCGTTACGATTGCAGCATCTTTTGTTATCTTTTTAACAAGAAACTGGTAACAATTGTTAAGAATTATGTGGGTCTCGTTGGTAGAATTAATGGTAACTTTTATTCTTAATAAACTAACGTTTTTCTTACTACGCTGTTTTGATTGTCTATGTAGTTTTATTTTATCGTATCACCATAGATCGTGTAATTCTGGTACTAAAATATTCTCTATCGATCTTTACAAGATTTTCACAAGAGGATTTTGCAAGGTTTAGCCCTGCGAATTTTATTTCAATTTCGTTACCAGTAGCTGCCAACGCTTTAAAGTGTTTCATTTGAAATTTACTTTAACTAAAAAATAAGACAATTTAAATAAATAAAATGGAGAAAGAAATTCACTTAAAAACCAGTTTTATTCACACTATTGTGAATATAATTGTATAAAAGTATTTTCTAATTTTTAAGTATATGATATATCTCGAAACAATTTCCAGGATGCAATCCTGCTTTTCTTTCGCACGTTTCACAAAGAAAGATGAGACTCGACAAGGGAGCTCCTGAGATAAAAACTGATGTCGAGCCACACTCGACATAGCAGTGCAATGGGTTGACAACGATAATTATTAATTCACATCTCTGCATATCGATTACTGTCTAAAATTATATTTGATAACGAGTAGTTGTTAAGAAGTTGTTAAGATAATTAAATTAATTTAATTAATTTGTATTAAATTAATTGTTCTATTTAATCTATTTAATTAATAAATTTTAAATATTTAATTAATTATTTTAATCTTAAAATAATCCAGAAACATTTGGAGATAAATATCTTACAGCTTTTAACACAATTATAAACATTACCTTACGACAATGAACGCATGCTGGTGTATATTTTTGAAAAGACTCGTAAGGTATTCAGCAACTTGTATTTCTACCGAGATCTTATTCGCTGAAAAAAGAAATTATTTAACGAAATGGTAGCCTGCGTTATGTAAACCGAGACCCTGACCTAGGTTCTACCGTATCCTCCCGTGAGATTTAAAGCGGAGAATGCGTGGATTTTCAATTCAGTGGTCACAATGAATTTACCTTCTCTCCGAACGAGTATTTAGAAGGCGGGTCACAGAAGAGAACAAACGAGAAATAGAGCTACTGAGACACGATGCTTGTTAGAAATGCGAAATAGACTTTCCACGGTCGTAGAATAAATCAACATTTAACTTAAATTGTTTAGAAAGATGTTTGTACTCTTCGATGTTCTCTACTTTGAAATTTCAATACTAAATACGTGGAAATGTACTCTTCGTCATTCATCTTCATAATTTATGATATCTCCCATATTACAATTTGTCAGTTGTACGTATGCTGCACAGTTGAACGCTTTACCTTTTCTTTTTCCTTACTTTCTATTTGCTTATCTATGTTTTAAAATTACTCAGTTTAGCTGTATATAAAAAAGTATGTATTTATGTTGCAATTCATTTGAGGTGGATTAAACGTGTAGGTGTATTTTATTAATAACGTAACGAGTAGACGAATTCATAATAGTCAGTTGTATTAAAATAAGTACGAGAGATAGTGTACGCCAGTTATAATCGCCGCTCGTTCAATGCTACTATACCGATCGAATAAAGGATAACAATAATCTCCTAGGGGGCACGTTCATCCATTTATATCGACAGACGGTAGCACAAAAAGTTAATATTCTTATGTAACTCCAGCTAAAGATTACAAGAAACGGCAATAATAATCTGTTGGGAGTTCGTTTGCCTCTAGACTTTGTAAACCAAAACAATCGTTAGTATTCTGTTGAAGTAATTACTTCAAGAAAAACACTACATCTTTGCTTTTGTATATCCGTGATCTGGAGAAAATAATAGAATTTAGTGAAAAAATTCCAAATAACGAGAGGTGCATATTATTGTGCCCTTGAATATAAATGTTGTTTTAGGTTACAAGGTCTAGGAAACAAAGGAGCTATAAATAGATTTCTATTTATGTTTCTTGTAGCCTTCAGCTACAGCTACAAGATTAACTTTTTGGTAATATCCTTTGCTATAAATATATGAACATACTCCCTATCCTTCTTCCTATTGTATTGTAACACTGTAAGAGTGACCATCTGGATCAGCATACACTATACCTATACTTGTTTCAATACATTTTTCTATTACAAATTCATCCAGTCGTTCCTCCATCAGTTAACCTCAACGATATCATATATTAAATTAATAAATAATAATAACAATTTATTTAATTTTGATCTCATACACTATACCCGTACTTATACCTATACTTATTTCAATATATTTTTCTATTACAAATTCATTCAGTCGTTCTTCTATCAGTTAACCTCAACAATATTATATATTAAATTAATAAATAATGATAACAATTTATTTGATTTTGATCTCTTACACTATACTTGTACTTATACTTATATTTCTATATAGTTTTCTATTACAAATTCATTCAGTCGTTCCTCTATCAGTTAACCTCAACAATATCATATATTAAATTAATAAATAATAATAACAATTTATTTGATTTTGATCTCTTACACTATACTTGTACTTATACTTATATTTCTATATAGTTTTCTATTACAAATTCATCCAGTCGTTCCTCTATCAGTCAACCTCAATATATTCAAAGACACAATAATATGGGTCTCTCCCAGATTCCAATTTTCCGTTGACTTTTCTACTCACATGTGCAGCTACATCACTCCCTTAACAGTGATAACATTTTTTCCTGTTTTATTTGTTTTACAAAGGTTGTCGCAGGTAGATTTTACATACCAAGGGAGTTCTATTGCTTTTAATAAATCAGCTCAATAATAATTAGAGAATCCATAGTCATTTTTAACCGCTTTCTTTAGAATAACATTTCATTTCTGATTATAGGTTATAATTTGATAACTTTTTGGTAAATTAACACATACAGAGAGAGAGAGAGAGAGTATACAGGGGAAAGTAAATATTTGTTTACACCTAGGAATCTTTGTTTGAAAAACCTTTGATTACAATTTTTAGTCTGTTTTTTAGAATCGTCGTTACTAATTTCCTTGAAATTCTTTGTGAAGTATAAGTTATAAGGTTCAAGTAGACTCAGTTCACTTCGGGTTCATTACCCTTCATTTCTTCAATCCCGCGGGTTTAATTCTAAGCCTGCTAGCTCACAGAATTATGTTTGCGCCAGAAATCTAACAAATTACATTCTATGCATTCAGAAAATTGTTCTCCCTAGAAGTCGGTATTATAATACTTTTAACATACGACTTAAAGAAGCTACTTCATCACGTCCATGTAACGTTATTAGTATATACATTTTTCCATCCATAAATTGTGGCTTTTGGATACAATCAATTATCTTCAACCCAAGTTAATCTTAACACTTTACCGACTGCTGGCGATTGAACAGCATACGCACGTCTGACCGGTATCTCAGGCGCAGATTCTCCCTGGCGCTGGCTCTGTTTCGGTTTAGACTCTGCAATACCATTCTTTTTGCTCATCGCGAACGGTACATTTTTCAAATTGATATAAAACTGTGGGAGCTTACAAAGCAACGTACCAACAAGCAAGGTACCTTAGTACTAAATAACAAATTACTGTTCAAACAATAAGAAAGATTGTCGGCGACAAAAAACCGATTAATAGGCTATCGGCCGGTAAGCGTCGGTGACAAAAACCGATTAATCGGCCATCGGTCGGTAAAATATTAAACTACAAACGTAAAACAGTCTACACACATCCATTCGATATTCATATGAAGAAACCTACTTCGTTTATAATTATCGCTCGTTTCATCGTCTAAATTCCAACAATTGTTCGCCAGTATTACTTACCCTCTTACCGCGAAAATGCCACACGAGACTAACAAGCCTTCTTGAAACTTGATGGCAATTCTCCTCCACGCTCAACATTAATTAGCAATCGTTCGTTATTCGAGGACGGCACTTGTGAACCGATATTTCCTATTGTCATTAATTATCGCTCGTTGACGATTAATTACTTCGCGATTGTTTTTCGTTGGAGATGAAGCCAGGTGCAAGGGACAAGCAGAAAAGGAGAAAGAACGTGAGAACGAAATTTCTGGATATCGAGATCTCTGTTAGATAAATTCGTGGATCGATTGGCGAACGCGAATATTCGCTTGTATATGTGCTCGTATTGTCATTAATCGGTTGGTAATTAGCGACTGCTAATTGTAGCGTTGTTTCTCGTTGAAACGCGATAAAAGCTGACTCGAAAACGAAGTTAAAAAAGCTGCGCGGGGAATGATGGAAGCAGCTTGCTGGAAATTAGCCTTTTTATGAACAATCGGTAATTGATAAGTAATCGCTTGAAGTTTGTAATTAGATCACTAGATTGCATACTGATGATGATTTATGGGTGTTTTTTCTTTCTATTGTGATATTTTAGTAGTAGAAATTTGAAAAATTCAATGAACATTTTAATACAGTTATATATAATTAAGATACAAGTAATTAACTTCACGTTTACGGGTAAACAATTATTAAATAATGGTAGAAATTGTTTGAAATGTAAATCATTGCTACAAATTCTGGCATACTATAGTGTGACAGATACTGAATTCTCCATTTACTTTTGCTTTATATATAAGAGATGGTATTTCTTTTTTTATTATTCATATGTTTACTTATTAACATGGTATGGAAAAGAGGCGAAAAAAGAGAAGGAAAGAGAAATTAAAACGTCTAATGTTTCAAATATGTTTAGAGGCGAGCAGCTTTGGTGCTAGGCAACGTTATCGCTAAATCGTATCCCGTTTATTATTCCTCTGGTATCGCCAGTAACATTCCCTTTGTGCTGCAACTCTATGTATGTTCAGAAAACCGATATCCAGCGGTCATCAAACCATAGTAATGCGATCTCGAACGCTCTCTCTTATCGGCAGAACATGCTACGATAATTTGAAAAATTCCTTTCTAGTTACGTAAAGCTAGGAGAAAGAAATCTAATAATAAAGCAGAACTCTGTTAGAGGAAAATATATTAAAATAAATGCAACAATGAAAGTAAAGACTGAATACAAGGTGTATATAGGAATTTTTTATTTATCCTATATAATAGGACTTATTAAACTTATTAGTTTATTGATCAATAGATCTATTTGCAATGGATTTGACAAGAAACGATGGTTACTTAACGTGAACTATATACAGTAATGTGCTATAACTAAGACAACTAAATAGTTAATTCACAACTCACAACTATTGTAATAGTTTACGACTCATAACAACTCGGCAACTCAACTCTCCACTCCTCATAACTCGACTCCCCACCACTAGACTGTCAACTTACAACTTGATTCCTCATAACTCGACTCTCAACTCACAACTATCTCAATTTGACTCTCTACTCACGACTATTTAAACTCGACTCTCAACTCACGATTATTTAAACTCAACTCTCAACTCACGACTATTTAAACTCGACTCTCGACTCACGACTATCTCAACTCACAACTCGACTCTCAACTCACGACTACTCAACTTCTCACATCTCGACTCTCAACTCTCGACTCCTCGCAACTCGACTGTCAACTCACAACTTGACTACTCCACTCGACTCCTCACCACTCGGCTGCCAACTCACAACTCGACTCTCAACTCACGACTACTCAACTCCTCACGCCTCGACTCTTAACTCACGACTACTCAACTCCTCACACCTCGACTGTCAACTCACAACTTGACTACTCCACTCGATTCTCAACTCGACTCCCCACCACTCGGGTACCAACTCACAACTCGACTCTCAACTCACGACTACTCAACTCGACTCCTCCCCACTTGACTCCCCGGTAAAACTGCCAGGCCCTTTTTGGCCTAACAGCACTTAAGGCTTCCCGCAATATTGTTTATGGTACGCCAGATATTTCTTAGGCCATTTGTCCGCGATGCTACATATATGTTTCTTAGTTTCTGTACTTTAAACACTTAATAAGCTTACAAAGAAGTATAACTGATTTTGGAAAGTAAACTAACAAGTGAATAGATCTAAGAATAAGGTAAAAGTATACGTGAGATCTTCTACGTATATATTTACTAAGTTAACAATTTATCAAGATATGTTGCGTACGTCAAATGATGTTCATTTTGGGAGATCAAATGTAAATGAGTCTGAGAATCGAGTGAAGATATAAGTGAGCTCAGCTATATCGGCTGTGTATATTTTAGTAAGTTAATCAAATAATTTAACAATTTAATTTCTATATGTTAAACGATGCGATTAATTGCGTGGAATTAAATAAAAATAAATGAAAATATCGAAATGGTATGAATTACGCTCACCGACTTATTTTATTTTTAGGAAATTTAACCATACCATCAAGAGATACATTTACTTTTGAAAACTAAAATAGTATCGAAATTTAGATAAATTTGTAGCGGCACATGAGCGTAGAAGAAGTTAACGAAAATACGAGAAATATGTACGTCACGCGGCCAAGAAAGTCCGCTTTCCTCATCGATTACAGGCAGAGTTTGGTTAAGTACAAGTACAGAGATTGTGTATGTCGTAATCGTGGCTCGCTCATGCTACTATTCGACTCTCTAACTGTTCGCTATTCGACTAACAATTCCACTATATGTCTAACTGTCTCAGCGAGCACGTTCGTCTATTTTTATGGACCTGTGTATTACAAAAAGTTCAAATGTAACTGCAAGAAGATATACTAAAAATAGAAAGAATAGAATTAGCCCACAGAACATCAAGATAGATACATTTTCCAGACGTTTTTATCATCTTCTATCTTCAAAGCGGTGCCCGCTCGCCATAGTTGAACTCTTATCGCAGCCTCTCTCTGGCCAACCACCGATCCTCCGTAATGGAATATCGATTCTCCGTGTTTGGACGGTCAATTTTCCCGTCACGACACGATGAATTGCTCGCTAATGATAGCACGGGCTCGCCAAATAATATTCCTGCGATTGCAAAATCGTCCTCTCGCGCCATATCCTCCAAAAGCCAAGGGATTCTATGACGAGACGGTGTGAATCAACGATTTTTTATTTACCAGACGATGACCAATAACCTGAACTCTGGAACGTTGTTGAAAACCACGCGAAACATTTCCTGGAACAGTGACAAATTACAGTACTCATGTATTGGGTTGGCAACTAAGTGACTGCGGATTTTGTCATTACCACCTAATGTCAAAATCCGCAATCACTTAGTTGCCAACCCAATAATTAACGTGGGGGCTGTGTGCAAATGAATAGAAAACAAACGATTAAGAGGAAGATCGATGTGAATCGTTCATACGTTAAAAATAAGAAAACGAAGGAAATACGGCATGTAGCGGCTATTGTTGAACATCATTGTTAATATAACTGTTACCTTTTGTCCGGTAGAAAATTTCTATTTTATCGGTGCAATGGAGTAGCAAGCAGCTGGCTGGTGAAAATGAGCGCAATGTATAATTTAATGGCTAACGAAGAAATAATCGAATCCTCTTGGAATTGGTCGTTCGTTAAAATGGCATGAATTCCACTGTAGAATTCCTATAGAGTTGTATTTAAATTAATAAAAATAAAATAAAATATTTGAATTCACAGGAATTCAACTGAGAAGAATAAATGTTTCTATTGGGTAGGCAACCAAGTGATTGCGGACTTCACCATTGGTAATGACAAAATCCGCAATCACTTAGTTGCTAACCTAATATAATAAACAGCGAGACGGAAACATCCTTACGTTTCAATGGCGTACATATGTTCTGTCCAGAGTAGAAAAGAGGAACAAGTAGCGGAAAAAAGCGTAGCAAAACGTAAGAAACTTTGGTGCATAAAGCGAAGCACGATCGTGAAGCTCAAGTTGAAAAAAAAAAGAAAAGAGAGAAAAAAATCGCTTCTTCCCGGCTTTTCTTAATTAACTTTCAAGCTCTTTGCCCAAGCTTACCTTCATTAACTCGAAAAAAAACCCTTTTCCTCATCTTTACAAATTTTCAGCCCCATTTCAACTCGACCTCTTTTATTCGCTCTATTTACGCGCCGCGTTTCCTCTGTATTCCGCGAGGACCGTAAGTCTCCCCTTGTCGTCCTTTCTTTCTCTCCCTATCTTTTCTTCTTCTTCTTCTTCTCCTCCTCCTTCTTCTTCTTTCTCGTTTTTTGTTAGACTTGCAAACGAAAGAACCCGGAGCGCAGTCTGCAGAAAGGTGTTGGCAATTGCCGCGCGGAGACAGCGTTAAAGTGAGCACTGAGTCGAAAATGGAGAAGAAATAAAACTAAATGGAGAGGAATCGGTATCGGTAGGTCTCTGTCGCGTCTCTTCACTTCCTTCTTCTTCCTCCATTTTTATTACACTCGCAGACGAAATAACCCGAGAGCGTATTCGATTCGGAGCTACCTGCAAGAAGAAATAAGCAGAGAGAAGTGGACATTTGCGTGAAAAGTTGTAGGAAAGCTACTGAAATCGCGATGTTCCAAGCGGTTCCTTCACAGGGATCAACTTTTTCATCGTATTTCGTGCGAACGAAGCTGGAAAGTTTACCGGCTCGATAAATTGTCAGCGTCAGCTGTACCTGGCATCGAAACACGAACAACTTCACTTCGCCTACGAAACTAGATCGCGCGATTAAATCCTTCCATTCATTGGTTTTTCCACTAACTTCCGCTCTCGTCCGCTTCCTTCCATCAGTTATGCCAACTTTCACCATATTACGGTTCGCGCCTCTTTTCATCTGATATTTCCCTAAGATCAAAGTGACTTCAAGCGCACGGCTTTCCTTCATCAGACAGCAATCAGAAATTTGGTATCGTTTGCTTTTAACGATGATACCAGATGGACAAAATTTATAGAATTACTGGAGAATTTTGCGGATTGCCATAAATGATTGATTCAGTATGCAGGTTCAATTGCATTGAGTGATTGATGTATTCTTAGTGAAAAGAGTACATAGATCTTTTTATTCTTATATTAGTTTACTGAAAGTAAAGGTACATAAATGTATTAGGTTGGCAACTATGTGATTGCGGAGTTTGTCACTAGGTGGTAATGAAGGTTGGAAGTGAATTAGGGTTAGAAGTTTCATTCGCTTAATGATGTTGATAGAGTACCAACTTTGGACTGTACTTAAGGTATAATTAGTCATGTGGCAAATATCATATAATTAAGATATTTTAAACATCTACAAGTTTCTTCCTTTCTGCTACGTTCTACGTATTGAGGTTAGGTTGGGGTTAGGTGATCTGAAAATAAGTGATTGCGTGATAAGTGACACTTAGTTGTCAATCCAATAGTTCAATTAGATTAGAAAACCATTCAGGATCACGAGATTTATTTTTGCTATAAATATCATGCACCTACTATATCGAAATAGTATTGGAATTATATTAAACATATGAAAATCCTCCCAAACTTAAATGCGTGTTTCCAATTCTTAATATCATAAACTGTAAATTTATAAGTATACACAACCACGGAATAAGAAACCAGTGAGGAAATTATCAACAGCAATAATAATCGAGAATAATGAAAAAATCAAATGAAACCAAACAGAAGCTTCGTTTAATCCAGCATCGCTTATTCGACATCGTTCATCATCGAAAGATAAACTCGTAGAATAACGAAGGCACAGCGAAGATGATCAAGTTACACAGAAGTTAAGTCGATAAACAACATCGCCTATACTAATCATATGATGTTTGGAAGATTACACCATCGAATTCAGTCAGTTGAATCAATCTGCAATGAACAAAATAAATATCGCGAAACCTTCCATCTTTGCTAGACACAACACATTGCAAAACGCAAACGATAGAATAAATATAAACAAATGAACGACGAATCACGGCGTGGGGGGGGGGCGGCTGTCGAAATTCGATTCCACGGGACTTAAACACAAATTTCTGCCAGGAAGAAACGCGACGACCTACATATGTACGTCGAGGAACGCAATCTAACGTCGAGGAAATGTAAAAGCTGGTTCGGGTTGGTGCGCGCCACGCTTTTCTGCTTCGGCTGAATCCAGAGTTACCTTTGGAAAAATTGGAGAAAATTGGGTAAAATTAGGGAATCATTCTCTCTCTCTCTTTCTTTCTTCCTGTAGACGAATAAAAGCAGAAGGAGATTGGGAAGGAAGATAAGGGTGCTGAACGAGCGATTTTAAAATGTGTTTGAGGGGGAAGTATGAGGTTTGATGGTGAGAAACAGATTGCAGGGTCGGTTTAATTTGACGTTTAAAAGAGGATGAAACGAGGCTTGGGTTTTTCCGAGTATTTGATTTGGAAGTTGCAAAGCTTTTGGATATTTCTGTTAAAGTCATTTGCAAGCTGCGTAAGCTTCATTTAATCCTTCACGTCCTAAACGTACTTTAGAGTACTATTGGGTATTTATTGATATATAATATATATATATATAATATTAATTATATGTAATATTGATGAAATACGTGTGAAAGTTTATTTACGCTATGTCATATTAAAAAAGCAATTTTCAAATGGAATTTATTCCATGGAATTCAGTCCATTCATATGGATTATTATTGAGCAATCAAGTGATTACAGATTTTGTCATTAGGTGGTATTGACAAAATCCTATACTTTTATCAAAATGTTGTTACGAATATGCATATATTATTCTAATTACTCAACAATTTCTATGAAATTCTAATGTATGTGCGTTTATATTTGAATGAATATATTCATGATCAATAAATATAGTTACACTCAACATATATGCGTTGTTCAAACTAGAACATATGATTAGAACATATAATATGTAATTTATGACATAAAGGAGTGGAAAGAGTTCATGAACAAACATAATACAAAATTCGTTCTTCAGTTATGCACATTTTGTACGTATGTTTTACAATATCCAAGCGATATCAAGCGAAGTATAGAAGGCAAATTAAAAAGCAGGAAATATGAAAAAGAATTTTCATAATAATTCCTATAAAGCATAGACGATATGGAAATAAATTCTGTTTGAATATTGCCTTTTTAATATGACATAACGTAAATAAACTTTCACAAGTATTCCATCGATATTACATATAATTAATATTATATATATATATTATATATCGATAAATACGTTGTCAATATTAATAATATCAGACGGTGCTTTAGCTTGCAGTCAATAAAATTTACCTGTACAACCTCAAGCAATTTCTTTTCATCGCCTCTTCCATGCTATAATAATATTTAGAAACATTATATAATATCATTAAACGCGTGTAATCTATTCAAAATGCCTGCAGAGTTAGAAACTTAAAAAAGCACCGTTAACACATTGTTGACCGGTAATTTTACTGAGAATTTATCTCATGTCATCGGCTATTATTTCGCAATTGGATGTGCAAGTAACACGATATAAATAAACTTTAATAAATTCTATTTATTATTTAACTTTTAATATTTCTTTTTCTGTGTGATGATGCACAACAGCTTTTGCAATATATCTAGTTTATGCGTTTTCCTTTTGAAGAGCATACTCTACACGCTCTAGTCGGATTTGTTTTTATGCCAGTGACTATTTTTTCTAACACGTGGTCTCTTAGTTGTTCGGAAAGCTTGAAGGGTGCACCATTATAATAAGGAGTTGTTTTAGAAATTCGAGAAGCGTCAGGTGCGATGCTGCGTTCTTTGGAATCCACAGTTATCCATTCTCTAGCTAGTTGCAGTAGAAATTTGTTCTATCTTGTTTTATTTTCTGGCAGATAGGTACAGTATATTTTATATGCATCGAACAAGGTGCAGTTTATCAGAAAAAATGCTAATTTTCTGGATCACTTTAAAGTTTTTCGTAAAATGCTGCTGTTCGCCAAATACTGATCTGCACGATCTACCCCTTTCATGTGCGTATTGTATTGTAATATGCACGTAGGTTTAATGATATTTTGGTGGCCTAATATCAGATTCACTATCTTCTGACACAGTATCATTTTCCAAGTCACCACAATTTGATTCTCACAATCACCCGGACAATCAGATAAAACATTCGCGTACAATTCATTGAAAGATTCTTCATTGGTACGTTCCGTCATCGTTGGCATTTTTTTTACAACAAAGGACGCAACTTGACTGGTCTTATAAGCCAGAGACACAGCTTCAGGTATGCTAACCAACAATTGGACTGCATCATCTCCAACAGTGCACCGAGAAAACGACGCTGATGCGAAAAAAGCGCATCGTGGCCGGTCAACAATGTGTTAAGCACTGTTTTCATTACAAACTAACAAAAAATCATACGTTAGAAAATCATAAACTAAAGGAAGCCAATATATAACCCACCCGTGGAGAAACCTGCCCACCTCTATATCACACAGTTGCCAAAAACGCGCCATTCTTCAAAACACAAAAACGAAAAAGCCTTCTTTCCTAACAAATAAATTTCCTTTTCTCAGTCCGTTTTAATCGGTGGGGCTCTAAATCGTCTAAAAAATGTGCATTCGATTAAACGTCCCATTTCGACTACGTGTCATGCAAACTCGAGAAATTTGTCTTGCAAGCAACTCACCAGTCAGCAATTGCGAGATTCTACGGTGGCTCGGGGTTGGCTGTTCCCACAAGAGGCGATGAAGTGGCGTTGCTCGCGACAAACAATGTACTCTATGAGCCGCGTCGTTTAATAAAAATCGCTCGAACGGCACGGATTCCTCGACGACACAAAGACACTTGATGAGAAGTCGTGGAGAACCGGTTACACCAATGTGACCGAGAAACTGTGCGATCAGCAGCTACGCCAATTCCCTTCCGTCGCGTTTCTCCACCAAACGACCTGTTAACGCACGAGCAATGTTATAAAAAAACAAAACAGAAGAAGAAAACAAAGGAATATGAGAATAATGGAATTTTATCGAGCGGATGAAGAATGTTTGGCAATAGAACAATAGAAGCGTGAACACTTGTTTTAAAGAAAAAATATGTACAATAGAACTCTATTTACAGTGAGAGTCGAAAACGAGTACACCTCGTACAACACCTCGAATACACGAAATGCATACAAAAACAATAACAGCAATACAATTGATGAAATTAAAGGAAATTTTCGGATAATGGAACAATTACTTTCCTGCTGTTCATCTTCTTGTATGTATTTCAAGAGGGAACATAAATATTAATAACAGCAAGTTTTCTTCGCTATTAAATCACTTTTTAGTAGATTTAATCCCATAAAATTACATTCCTTTTGTGCCTTCTACCATCTTTATTTTTTTTTTTTTTTTTTTTTTTTTAGGTATTAAGTACTTTAAAATATTCAGACATGTCAGACATCATTGCTATTATTTATATTCACGTTTCAATTCATTATTGGAAGCATACGTAACATTAACATCATCTGAAGAAGACGTCCACTAAAGCAGAAAATTCATCACATTAAAAGCGTTCTATCGCGTCGACGTTATCACGATCATCGAATTCTGGTATTGTATGGAAAAGAAGTTTCTTCTAAATCTGTCGTAATATAATAAATATGGTGTCCTCGACCTTTCTAGTATCGCATTTAACACATATAACAGCAGTATAACGGCTAATCCTTTTAATTGTTCGTGAAGCTGTATCGTCTTTTCGCTGGTAGCTTCGTTGATTGTTAAGAAACATTTTTGCAGAGTATTATGTTTCTTACACGTGAAAAGTGTCCGAATAGTGGAACGTTCGGATAATCGAGGTACTACTCTGCATATGTATGCTTTATAAATTAAAAAATAATTGAAAAGAAATAAAGTAAGAATATAAATTAATAGTAAAAAATATAAGCATTATAAAAATGTTTGTGAGGTGTATACTCACTCATTGGCTCTCACTGCGTGCAAACTTATCAAAGAATGAACAGTTCACGTAATTAGAATTGATACAGTAGGAATGCTGCTCTATCTTCTCCGCTACTTACAATTCACGTAATAGAAGTATAAGTTCAGATAATTAGATTCACTCATCAGAAGCTCATCAACTTAAGTGAATATCACAAGTCATACGTAATGTTAATAGACTGTTGAAGAAACACGAGTAACGAAGATCCGCAAATTCTAGTAGAAGTGAACCCATGGCTCTATTAAGAAACGTTACAGTTTCAACAGCATATATTTCGATTAATGAAATCTTGTTTTAATAAACTGATCAAGCTTGCTGGAATAAAAAATAAAAATACAATGTACATATAGTTTGTACCATTTCATTTAATATTGGGTTGGCAACTAAGTGATTTTGTCATTAGGTGGTATTGACAAAATCTGAAATCACTTAGTTGCCAACCTAATACTTTACGAGTAAATTACCTTCGTTTAATATTTCATTCTTCCATTTAACGTTTCACGAATAAAATCTGTCCTAGTCACCGACGTTCCTACGGAAACATAATCGGGGAAAGAAACGCCATAAGATTAAATTTACGAACACAAGAAGCAAATGAAAGTTTGAAAGATTTTCGTGTAAGTGGCTGATTCACGAACGAATCGTCCGAGCAAATAAGAAATTCGGCTAATTCTCGAAGCCGCGACAACGTGGATGGGGAAAAAAATAGAATAGCAAAAAGGCTGACCTATTTGGCGGCCGAGTAGAATAGCCGAAGGGGGTGGAGAGACGCGAGTAGAATGGCGAGAAAAAAGGCAAACCGTGTATGCCGAATACGCGGCTGCCTTTTGTTGTCTGGGCCTGGCCACCGGCGTAATTAAAATTCTACAGGCTCCACCCGGAAGTTTGGACCATCTCCAAAATCCTGGAACCACGTTACGGCCGGGTCGATGCCGGCGGCGAATCTTGGCTCTGACATTGTCGGACCATAGATAAACAGAGCAACGATCGACAATGAGCAAGTTTTCTATTACAAAGGAAATCAGGGTTGATCGTTTGCTAAGTTTGTCTACGACAAGGATCACTGACGGACAGGACGCAAACTTCACGTGTTTCGGTTTTTCAATATCAACTGTCAGCTTAGGCTATGGCCACACGTACACGAATATTCGGATGAATTGACGCTCTGACGAAGACAACATCCGAAGACTGTGTCACAGAACCATAAATTAGCGATAGAAAAACCAAGGGGGTCTAACGAACATCCCGCAGGCCATCGAAACAACAACGTAGAGAGTGTTCCAATGTGAGAAAACAGTAACAGCATGGCCATCTCTGAGCTGGGCCCCGGCGACACCCCCTCCATAGTAGCCAAACCCATAGTACATAAACTTTCCTAAAATCAGCACTCGACATTCTCTGTTCTAACACTTTGAACCGTCACTCTGCTGGATTCGTACAATAAATTTTACTACTACATCTAAAGTTCAATTTCTTACCTTATTTGTGAAACGTTCGAACTGCGACGCATGGAGATCACCGGTGATCTGTCAATTTCGTGATTTCTTGTGTCTCTTACATGACAACTGCAACGTCTATGCTGTACTTTCGTAGAAATCAATACCATTAAAGTAAAAAAAATATTTATATACCATCTGCATTTATTCTAACACTTACATGCTAATTAATTGCGGTGAAATATATTTCGCACGATTCGGTGTAATACTTTCATACGACTGCACTAATTTGCCACTATAACAGTGAAATGTAGAGTCTCTGATAAAGGGACGTTTCGTTGCGAGATAAGGTTATGCGTCGATAATTTCTGTAGCCACTGTATCTGAATATATTGACGTTTTTATCGAGTACGTCGAAACGTCAATTCGTTCGAACATGCAAGCACTGGTTTTATTATACTGAAAAATTCGAAACTCTTGTTGAGAATTATGGATTTTAATCGCCGAAATAAATGTATGCAACACTTACATTACACTTAGAATTGATATCAAAATAGTTTCAGATTTATTTAATATGTGATTTATAAAATATTCGTAAATACACATTGCACGCGTCTCAGCACTCTCTTTGTCCCGCCATCTTTGTCATCACCATGCGTACGCAACAGTTGCATTCTTTTGTTTTACCATACGCTGCGCACGCACATATTCCACAAACTCAAACTCATATATATGTGTGTCACTATTACGCAGCTAATCTAGTGTAACACACAAAATTACACATATCCCAATAGCTCTATTCCTGATAATTTATCGAATTGGCGAAAAAATTGGATTTTCATCATGTTAAGAAACAGTTTTAAATGGCTTGTTTGTCACAAAATTTATGGACACAGTGATTTTATTGGCCATTTGGTATTAATGGCCAATTATTGGTCAGTATTGGGTTGGTAACCCAATATAAGAATAGTGTCCTGTGTTGAAAAGATAGTTTGTTTTTATAGATCGAATCTATCGTTGAAAATCGATTTTCATCTTTTGTCCTTTTCCTGTGTGCAGGTGTCTGAAAAACTTATCCTGATATCGATTTACTGTAACACTTACAGCCACCGTAAACTAGTTGCGTTACATGCAAGGACTAGTTCGCCTGGGATCAGCTAGAAAGTTGTAGGTGTCGCAACACCACGTTTCCTTTAAACGAACAGAAGAGAACCGCTTACGAAACCTATTTCAATATTTAGTCGAACCGGCCAATTTCTGGGAATCCTCTCTCTCGAGATATCTCAAGTAAAACACTTAACCAATTGCAGGCAAACATAGGCATAAATTTTCTTTTTCCTCTTAAAATCGTATTGTCCGAAAGAGTTTGCCAATTTTTGTTATATACAGCTGACAATCAGAACCTTTTACGAATATTTACATCTAGGGACGACTAAATTGCAAAACTTGCAGGAAAAAATTGCGAATAAAAGTAATATAAAAAATATACAACGCAAGTGGAGAAATTGGTGTTTGCAGAGAAAAAGTTGCTCTATGTTTATATGTAAGTGAAAAATGTCGAATAAAGATTCTTCTTTTATAACCTCGTTTTTAAAACAATTCAATTTAACGTGTATCACATATATTACTTACCTTTTATCTTTCTTATCGAAACTTTGTCCGTGTAAAATCCTTATAAGATATTTTCGAGATATTCAAATGATCTCACATCCTGTCAATTCTGTTGCTACAAACTGCAACAGTCTGCTCGCTACAAACAGCTTTATCGCAGTATTTTCAGAAGTGTTTAGTCATCTTACATCGCTTTGATAGATAAAATAAAAATTGGCATATTGCAATATGTTTCACAAACGAGTTATCAATACGCCAGTCATTTAATAATAAATAATAAAACAGTAAGTAACAAAAAGAAAACAGCAAACATACTATAAAATTATTAGGTTGGCAACTAATGATGACATTTGATTTTATCATTAGGTGGTATTGACAAAATCCGCAATCACTTAGTTGCCAACCCAATATTTACTTATTACTTGTCTTTGACTTTACTTTCATATCATTTAGTATATTTTATTATCACGTAACCTGTAAATTAGTCACACAGACTGTGCAACACGATAGCTTGTCGAACAATGGACGCAGTGCGAATTTGTCGAACGTAAATAAGAAGCCACTGAGCGCGGCGGTAGCATTTTGTTTACAATTTCAGGCGAAAGGCTGTCGTCTCACAGACGATAGTTAAACAGAACATTGTTTTAGAAGCGAAAATAAGTGGAAAATGTAAACTAAGGTGTTTTCGTTTGAAACTTCGTTTTAGAGAGAATTAGGTTTAAAAATATGTCGAGTATACGTGCACTTGACTAGCTTATAGTCGAATAAAGGCCGATACTGTGGTAATAAGGCGAAATAAGTAAAAAATGTAGAATAATATTTTTTCATCGTATGCCTCGTTTCTCCTAAAATAATGTCTGAAATTGGAGTCGTTGACGCTTCATCCACGAGCTCGACGAACACGTTCAGCCAGCAGTTGGGTGAGTGCACAGTGCACGTGTACTCGATAAATTTCCAAACTCGATTTTCTCCAGAATAAAGCCTCATAAACGAACAAATTTTACTCTTTCTTTTCTCCACTCATCTTTCATCACTCATCCTCATACATTGTACGTAATGTAGAAAGTAGACAGTAATTTATCTCAACTTCTCGCGGAACGAACAGTTCACGTAATAAGAGTTTGCTGATTCTTTCTATTAGGTTGTCCTAAAAGTTTCTTTCGTTTTAGAAGAAAATAATAGATGCACAACATTTTTTGTTTTGACGCAAACGAAACGTGTCCTATGACCGCTAGAGGACGATCGAAGATAAAGACCACAACATTTGACAGATTAGGTTTCATGTTTGTATCAACATAGCCAGATAAAGCAGCTGCGTACAGATAACGAAAGACATTTTTGGCAGCTAATAGTTAGGTATGATTTTTCGCTCGTGCAGTAGGAATTTACGTTCAGATGAATAGATTCGTCAGCAATTTTTTCACCATGTGTTTAGCCAATTAATATAATTAATAAATTCACAAGTTACAAGTTCATCGTAGTTGATCTTCGTGTTATCAATCATGTTATATATTGCTTTGTAAGCCGATATTTGATAAACTACGGTGAGGTATTCACGCAACCATCGTGGCAGATTCAAACAAGTTACGAGTTGTAGATTTCTCTCTTAAAATTTGATAATTTTTCAACAAACTATTGTGTTGGCAACTAAGTGATTGCGGATTTTTCCATTACAACCTAATGACAAAATCCGCAATCACTTAGTTGCCAACCCAATATAATTCAAATTGTGCTAATAATAGTTCAAAATTTTGTTCCATTGCATTCCATCGTTCAAGAGGGTTCCTTGAGTTCACTTAATCGAACACTAATTCAAATTTCGTTGCAATAAATAAAATTCTAGAAGATAGACGATTTAAATTAAAAGTAAAAATACGTTTCTCGTAATATCCAGTTATATATATTTATTATCTACTTTTCGACATATTCACGCATATTTCTATTCATTTACGAACCTTTCTGCAGAGTGTAGCTTTCCATCGTACGAGAGATAGGTAAGAAATAAAATTTCTACCCTCTTACAGTTGCCAACCCTTTCCTTCACGGCAACGTCGAACTGTACGACATGCGTCAACTTCTACAACGTTTCGAGCAAACATTCGCGATATGTACATCACGCTACGGAAGGATATACATACGATACACGAAACGCGAAACGTCTGGGAAACGCGGCGAAATTTACTCGCCGCCTCCAGGGAACTATGCACCGAAAATTGTACGGACTATTTACTGCGATTCATATCCCACGGCATGGAGAATTCGCCAAGTGAATTATAAAGGCGAACCACGAATTGCGAAGAAACAGCCAGCGAATTTAATTGAACGTTGACGATGTATTATTCCGTGGTCGTTGCATAGAAATTTTCCTCCCCTAACTTCTAGTTTCAATTAAATTGAATGCTAACCCGCTGGTCATTCGTTGATTACTCTAGCGACGAATTAATTGTTTCACCTGTACCTATTTCCTCAACTCGTTTTTTCTCCTCTAGCTTTGCTGAAATAGACGAAAACATAGTAGTTCATTAGTTGAAATGATTGCAAACAGATTCTCTGAAACGAATTGACCAACTTCATTTTTTTTCAACTTTTCAGTTTCTCATAGTGGCAGCAAAAATATTAACACATTGTTGTATTTGAGGTGATATCGGGTGTAGTGCGTTAAATAATCACTCCGTGTTTAGGTCAACAATATATTTATTAACAGGTGCCTTCTTTTGATCGCGTCGCGTATCGCTCTCGGTTTCGCTAGTCAATCTCGCTGCGCGATTACACTTCGACCTTATCGATTCCTAGTTCGAACTAAAACTGTCGATCGGATTCGATTCTTCTCTTTTCGTCGCCCCTCAATATCCCCACTATCCACGCGTTTGTTTGGGGTCCGCGAACGTTGCCACGCACGCCTTTTTTCTCGAACATTCGACGGAAGGACCGTTGGGATATTGATGGCTCATTAGGCACTTCGCTTCGGCGATACACATTGTTGCCGAGTGTCCTCAGATATTTATTGTAGCATTTTGCATACTAATTGATTAAATCGTAAGAGACTGAATTTACCTCGAGGTTTGCTATTATTTATGCCACCTTCTTGCGGCAAATGAAAATTGTTTTTCATTAACTGGTTATATCATTAACGTTCGACCCCCCTCCCCTCCCCAAAAGAAAAGAACAAACGACCAATTTTCATTTGTCGCAAGAAGATGACATAAATAATAGCAAAGCTCAAGGTAAATACAGTCTCTTACGATTTAATCAATTGGTATGTAAATGCTATAATAAATACGACAGTGTGTTAATACTTTTGCTCCCACTATACTTTTATCTACAATATACAATATATATATGTCGGAGATGTAGAGACATCGAGCATTTCTTTTGGAATACTTGGGCTCGAGGTGACGCAACTGGTCGCTGAACGTAGCCACGGTCACGGGATGAACGTTTAATCTGACAGAAGAAGTACCGATATTGAGGGACACGCTGTATTAACGGGCAAGCCCCGGTCAGGAGCGATGTCGGCTCTATGCAGGACTGCCTAGCAACGGCGGCTGGAATTTTGTTGATATTCCTAATCAACATGTAATTGACAAATGAGACCCAGGCAGTCTTTTATTGTGATCTCCTTTGAGAGTTTACTGATATTGGGTGATCAGTCTAGAAGAAACCGAGTGACACAGCTAACGTTATTTGCAATTCAGAGAAAATATAATGTATTGTACAAAGAGTTACCCGTCGACCGTGGATTCGTTTGAACCCAAGAATATTGTTAAAAGCTTAAGTTAAACAATGGTAAATCCAAATGAAGAATTGATACGCGCCCACAATTCAAATGATGATTCGGCACAAAACTCTAATAATAATTCGACATATATATTATCAAGTACATAGCTATACACAAGTCAACGAAAATTTTGAAGAAGTGTGACGTATCTCTTTCGAAGCTCAACAAAATTTAACACCAACAAAAACTCTCTGTTATCACATAACCTAAAACGCAAAGATCTGTCTTCCACAAAAAATTCTATTGGACAACTAAGTGATTGCGGGTTTTGTCATTACCACCTAATGACAAAATCCGCAATCACTTAGTTGCCAACCCAATATATTCGTTCGCTGAAAGCAGAACCGAACTCTGGATCGAAAGGAAGAGAAACGATTCGTGGAGCACTCAAAGTTAGCGGCTACGGTAATCTTCGTACATTTAATTGGACGTTGGTAAGAGCGGTTGGTGGAGATAGGTTCTCGTGGCAAAGTGCTGAGTTCGCGAGCTAAGACCCGTGTTCTGCTCGCGAGACCGTCACCAGCCATTTTGCGCTGTTGAAACTTGTATCCGGGCCGTGTCTAGCCTCGAAAGGAATCGAAGCCGCCGGATAACAGCCTTTTAGAAGAAATTGCCTCTCCTCTTCTCCCACTACAGCCGTGAATCTTTGTCTTGGCACGGGAAAAGTAGGTTCCTCAAAAATGCCAGCCCTTGCTCCTTTTGCTTTCTTTTCACTGAACCTCTTATCCTTTGTTTTCTGCTTATCGATACAGTTCTCGAATGTTTCTCTTGGAAATGGGAAACTTGAGCTGCCGGATGCACGACGCGTTGCTAGCTCTCGCATGAAATTTGTTTTCGTATTCTAATTTTTCAAATGGGATGGTATACTGTTGGTGTTGATGTTTGATTTGAAGAGGAGGAAAGGTTTGTTTAAAAAATAGGTTAATGAGGGTAGGTGAGGAAGATAGATAGGATAGGTAAGTGGATAAACGTAGGAAGAAGTTTAAAATCATATTTTATAGATAAATATGAAGATAGAAGAAAAGTGGATGGTCATAAATATTTGGCACCTTGTTAGGGGGCAGAATGGCAAGTTTGAAATCGTCTGCAGGAATTTGATAGGAAAATTACACGAGCCTTCTGTAACACACTGTTGGACTAATCAAGTCCTGCAAACTGTACACATATGCCAGAATGCTTGATGAACACGAGATCATCAGACACTAAATTCAAACTCTGGCTGAAATTCAAGTTTCCAAATATAAGTTTAAATTTCTAAATACAAATTCAAATGTTCTGACTCAAGTTCAAGTTCTCAAATTTAAATGTAAATTCATATAATAAATTGATCTACAAACCCGAGTCTTGAAATTGAAATTTGTCATTTTTCAGTTAATACAAATTTCAGTTTTCACTTGCAAATTCAGATCTTCGAATTTAAATATAATCTTCGTAACAAATTTCTATCCGAATAAAATTGAAATCCAAACTTTTTCATACTTTCTTCGAATTGTCAAATTCAAGTTTTCGAATTCAATTTTAACTTTCCACGTTTTTGAACTTCGAAACAAAACGCAAGCTATTAAAAGAAATTCATCAGTGTACCAGCTGGGTATTAAGTTAATAGTTTCATAAACCACGTAATCACGAAGGAACAAAGGAATTATATTCGCGACTAGTTTACAACTATCATCAGAACAGCCAGAAATACGTAATAACCGAGCATCGTATATTCGAGGTTCGTTAAAGCAAGTTTTTATCACGCGTAATATGCAACGAGCTAACTTCGCCGAACTAATCGGCCGGGGCAAGTTTTCTCGGCCCCTTTACAGCCGGAAGTTCGATACCTGGGGGCCGGCAACTCGTAATTTCATTTGCGCCTGCAACGCCTCAACTTCGTATCGCATTACGTTGCCGGTGAATTCTCGGCTTGGAAAATCAGACGGCCGGAAAATTACTCTCCTACTGTCCGCTTGCTAATTTTTCATAGCCGATCGCAGTCGAGAATCGAGATGTCGCCTCTGCCGTAACGAATCGCCTCGGTTCCACCACGAGTAATGAAACTTAATAGACTCTGTCACGGTTCGAAAAGAATAGAGATGATGAAATATAGTGCAGATACACGGTTGATAAAACAGTCCACGATTTTTATTACACGTTATTTTCTCATACGATAATCATTAAGACGATACGGGTCGTCTGTGATAGCGTTGCGTCTCTAAATGCGAATTTTTATGCATATTCATATTTATTGTGAGTATAATTAGAAAAGTAGAATCTCGATAGAAAAATTGTTTTAGATGTCGAGTATTATAGAAGGCACTATACTTTGAATATTTGATATATCGTCTCATATCGCGTGCATCCTGTGCAATTTTCCACTTTCAGATTTCCTGCAAATGCATCAAAATAAGCAGTCTACTCGTAACTATAAAACTATACTAAAATTAGTTCTTAAGTACGAGATAGGATGCAACAAAATCAGATTACATCTGATTGCACTCTTCGTTTTTGTAAAATAAAATATTCTGTTACGCTGTATTAGGTTGGCAACTAAGTGATTGCGGATGTTGTCATCAGGTGGTAATGACAAAATCCGCAACCACTTAGTTGCCAACCAAATATAGTTGTGAAGAAAGAATGAATTAATTTTCCAACCTTTTTCTTTTTTCGAAGCAATACAATCTGTTCCTTTTGGGGAAGAAGAAAGAACAAATTGTTTAACGTACAAAGATGTGCAATACAACATACCAAAATTGAATGTTACTGGGTGGTTTTATAGTTATGAAACGTATAATGGTTCCTGTAGTTTGATAAAAATACATATATACTATTATAATATATTGATATTGTAGATATATATATAATATTGTAGCGTTTTAGTAATAGTAATATGTTTCCTGGAATTGTGGAATTTTAAAGATACAGAGAAAAGAACAGGTGGAGGAACCAGCATGTGATTAAAGTTTTGTAGGAAAGAAACAAGATACGAGGGCACGTACCAGTACGTATTTTGTGACATTGATTGATGATATTGCTGCACGTATTTAACCTTGATGACGTTGTGAGAGACAAAGACACAGGGTATCTTACAATGAGACCTCTCTTTTAATAGTTATATAATAATAACGACAATGTAATACGTGTTAGTATGTCTGTAGGAATTAGGTAAGAAACGTGGTTCGTAGACTCATTGAAAATACCATCGAGTAATTAGTAAGTTTTTAGTGATTAAAAATGTATAACATGTGCTTTATACAGTAGAAAAATATTCTAATATATATTACATATTTTACAATAGTCATAAGTTAAAGAACATAATATGCAACGATAACTATTAATATTTTTGAATAATATCTTTTCTGCTATTTTTGCGACTAACATGTAGTTTTATGTATTTGTCCTATGGAACGTAGTTTCCCCATACTTTTTTTCTATGAAACGTAGTTTTGCATTTTTCTGATAATTTTGTATATTTTTTTACTACCTTAGTTTTATACCAATTTACACGCTTCCGGAAATATTACTGTTCCTATATTCCATCAATCAATATTTATCAATTTTGTTATGGATATTCAATCGAAGAGATTAACCAGATTTGAACCAAGTTCGAGACATGGAAATCGCTCATCAAATTCGAAAATTATAATATCCATTTGTCTAATATTCTTATTCATTAAATATTTTTACTTAACTGATATATATTGTACTATTCTATTATTAACGCTATTGTATATTAAATTTTGCTACTTTCTACCGTTTGGGGGGAACGATTTATGAAAATACTGCTGGTACTTGAGGAATTGATTAAAAGCGAAAAATACAATCGAGCAAATTCTATTTTAAAATTCAAATTTATAAATTTTAAATTTAGCCCGGAAGAAAATGGAAAAAATTCTAATTTCGAAATCAAGCTGCCGGAGAAGAGCAAGGACTCTTGAGAAAGAATTCTCGTCGGTTGTTCCGGTGCGAGTTATCATTCCTCCCGAACAACGCGTACATTCCTTACCGATAATAGAATGGAGGAACGGAGAAAGGAGCGACTTGGGGTTGATATATCTGGACGGTGATTCTGTCCGCGGTAGCTCGTGCTCGGAAAGCTCGAGAAGATCATTGAATTTTGAAGTGAAGCCACTTGCACGGTGACGCTGATGGGATTCGATTTCGAGAGGCAGGAGAACCGAGGAAAGAGGAGAATAGTGCTTTGCTACTGTTCCAATATACTCTTCATCCTTCGATCTTCTCAGTTTCATTAAATACGGTCCGTTTATTACTATAACCGCGAATCTTGCCTCGCGGTTTGGCAAAAACCGGTCAATCCACGAGAAATTCGCGATAAGCGAAGCGAACGATAAAAAAGAGAATATTATTGTTGAGGTGAATTGTTATACGTGTTGAGAATTGTGAATCTTAGTCGCCGAAATAAATATATAGGAACACTTACATTACATGTAGAAATGATATTAAAATAGTTTCAGATTTGTTTAATATGTGATTTACAAGATGTTCGTAGATACACATTGCACGCGTCTCAGCACTCTCTTTGTCTCGCCATCTTTTTCATCACCATACGTACGCAACAGTTGTATTCTGCTGCTTTACCATACGCTGCGCACGCAAATACTCCCACACATACTCATACTCATATATGTATGTCTATGCGGTTAATATTGTGTAGCACACAAAATTACACATATTTCAGTAATACGTGTTGGTTTATTAAACAGACGAGTGATAAAATTGTAATAGTAAGTGTATATTAAAATCACTTTAAATACAAGTACAGGGATAGTGTCTGCCGGTCGTAATCGTAACTCTACGCTCGCTATTCGACTGTGTGTCTCGCTATACTGTCCTAGAGAGCACGTTCGTCTATTTGTATCGACCGGTGGTATTACAAAAAGTTCTGTAACTCCATGTAACTCCAGTTGACGATTAGAAATAACGGCGATAATGTTTTGCCCGGGGCTTATTTATCTTTAGACCTAGTAAACCAAAACAACGTTGGTACCGCAAGGCACAACAATACGATTCGCATCTTCCGTTGACTCATGTGCCGCTACATTGCTATCGCTGGGCGTGAAGCATGCCTGGTATAGAATGTAATCGTAAAAATTTACGATGCCCCGTGAGAAAACGCCGGGAATCTTCTGCGTCTGTTTCTAACTGGAAGTATTGGAATATACATGAGGAGATACGCTGGAACAGGATTCCAGTTGCGTATTATTTATTTCGCACGCTGTCCGAGTTCGATAGGTGAATGCAAAAGTGACGCGATGAAAAATTGAAAGCTCGCGTGGGAGAACAACGTTCAATATACTTTTCATATATCTTTTGTTAATAATATGCGATACTGAAACTGGAACATGGTGAGGTGAACTTGGTGTAGAACGTGTAGGGTGCCAAAGAAATAATCGGCGGTGTTAACAGTATATTAACAATTCCCGTTTTCCACTCTTTACGACAGTTGTCGATTTCAACTGACTATTCTCACTTCTCGGTTACAATTCAACTGTTTTCGTGATCTGATTCGTTTCTTTTTGTCGCCCCTCAATATCCCCACTACCCACGCGTTCTTTAGGCGTTCGCGACCGTTGCCAAACATTCGACGAAGGAACCGTAGAGATATCGATGGCTCATTAGCCCTGTCGGTATTTACGCTTCGGTGATATACTTTGTACCGACGAAATCGTTGGAAAGTTTTGTTGTCGAGTGCCGTTACAATGGAGAAATGATTCTCGAATGGCGAAATAGAAATATATTGAATTCTTCGCGATTGAGATACTTCAATGAAAAATTTCAGTCTGAATATAAATTACGGACCGCTTTGCGAGTTATAATTACAATTTCAGTTGCAATCTTCGATGTAACCGACGAAAAAGAATTGGAAAAATTATGACAAAGTTGCAGTTGGAAATTAACGTAAAATATGATCTGAATTTTGAACGACAGTAAATTGGTTTTTCATATGGACGTTTGTATTTCGTTCCTACTATAAGAATTTTATTTTCTAGCTATTCACAAGACAATAAAAAGGAATTTGAAATACAAATTCTCTGATGTGCGATCTCATCCCAACTAATCCTGATCCTGAAACAGCGTGGTCGATCACTATCATCAAAAGCAATCACTACGTGCTAACACGTATTGTGTCCATCTATTACATTTTTGTTATATTACATATATTACATCACTTCCACATAAATGTCACTTTAATTTCAAGCCTTGTACAATGTACGACGTAACATTAAGCGTTGTGCATTTTCCATTTACTAGCGCGTTTCAGCGATTACGAAACAGGACTGTTCCTTGATAAACAATTAAATCCGACACTTGGTTCCCACACTGCCATTACCATGGAATGTTCGTGGAATTTTTTCCCGACGATTTTTCTCTTCAAACATAGAAAATATATGGAAACGTTGGATCGCGCACTAATTTTGTATCGCTCCGTAGCGCGGCGTAACGTTGAAAAGTAAAATCATGTCAGCGGTATGGCGAGAAAGAAGGATATGGCTGTGCAACAAGCGGTAAGGTAGGTGGTCGCGTAATATTTTTCTTGTTCCTCGATTTGTTCACCTGCCTGGCTCACGGGAGCTTTACCTGTGCAAATGAAACCCGACTCTTGCCTCCGTTCACCAACCGCGCACGATGCCCAGCGTCTGGTGCCGTATTAATTCGAATGAAAGATCGTGCGGGCACGCAGCCCGTCGGCACTCGGTTTGCTCTTGGGTTACCACCAGAGTATCGAGTAACGTTACCGAAGTAAACAGACCACCGATCGCTCGACGGATTATCGCGTATCGCCCGGGGACGACAAACTCTCCGCTGCAACGGCGGTTGATGGCTTTTGTGTCAAACTTTATTCGTTTAGTTTTCAAAATCCGATCGATAAGACGATGCACTCTGTTTTCTCTGCTTTTTCCAATTACTGGAAGATAAAGGTTGTTTTAACGATTAGCGTGTTATCGAGTGAGATATTCAGCTTTTTATTAGTGCTTTATTCACTGGTTATATTTGTGTATACGTAAGAGTATTTGTTTAGATCGCAAGGTTAGGTACAGAACAGACAGATTTTATTGGAAATTAAGTTTGAAAAGAAAATAGAGAAAATTGGAAAATAGGGGATGCAGGATCAAGGATATACTGTCTATCCCACGATTCATTTTTTGAGTAGAATTGTCCTTGTATAAATCATGAAAAGGAAAAATGACTTTTCCTAAGATTGTGAAATTATATCACTTTTTATAAAATCAGATAATTCGATAAAGAAGAAAGAAGAAAAAATAATAAAGTACACAAAAGAATTCGGGGAACAGCCAATGCATTGGGGAAAATAATCTTTTATTTATACTCAATTTATAAAAAACAGTAATCAAATAATCAAACTTTTTCTTTCGAAACTTTCTTTTTTTATAAAATACACAATTTTACTAAAAGTATACAAGAAACATACCACTGAATGTCATTCATATTATTTTTTACTAAAATTTTGAGATTTTATAATAAATGGTAACTTTTTATTTTACATGACGAGTACACGCGTTAACAGCGCCGAAATATAGTTTTGCATCGACGTGTACACAAGTCGAACGCAGTTAACTGCTTAATCAAATACAAAATTCCTGATATTATGCTTAACGTGTGTACATATAATTCGCTGACTTTCAGAAAACCAACGAACAAAATTCTACAATAAAGTTATTGACGAAATTCAGATAAAATTAAATAGTACACCAAGCCGCGAAAAATATCTGTGAACGAATCAGTGTCAAACGGTTCGATCGAAAAAAAGGACGGGTGTTCCACAAATCGAAACCGGTGACCCATGCCGATTACGAAAATCAAACGAATCGCGGTTGCTCGCCTTATATGTATCGCAACGGCTAATTAACGCGAAATTCCCCGGTGAACCACGATTTTCGTCTGGCTTCCAAACACTCGAAAAAGGAAATATCGTTTTCGTGAGTATCTTTTTCCCAGACGCTTCACTCGTGTAATCGCGTGGAAACCAATTAACCCCGTTAAGGTTCTTGCGTCGAAGAATTCACGTGGCCGATACTTATCCACGCAAATGCAATTTTATTAACCTCGGTCTTAGCGGATCGCTTGCATCAACGAGTCTGAGCCTGACGTTTGATGAAACTCGGAAACGATCGGATTCGTGTGAGAAAATAATTTTCAAATAAAAACAGGAACGTAGAACCAGCTACTAAATGAGACAACAACTTAGATCTATTAAGAAATAAGAAATAAGCCAAAACCATAGGATTTACAAATTCAGTGCTACTCGTATTTCTTGTAAAACCTGGCACAGCGTAATTCGATATGTGGCAGACGGTAAACTCCTTGTTATCTTTAAGAAACTTTACCACACGCTAGCACGGAAACCATAAAAAAGATGAATCATTCTTACAAGAAGTCCCCAAACAAGTCTGTCAGCCTCGATATTGTCCGCCATTTTTCGAGTCAAGGCTCGATGTATAGTCAGTGGAAGAAATAAAATAAGGTTAGAAAATTGTTCAAATGTTAAAGTTAATAAGCATCTGTACTCATTTCAGCACTGTTCGTTTAACAAAATTTCCTACACTCTAAAAGTACGCGATCATTTGGTATTCTTTATACAGAAATTTAAATTATTGAAATTTAAATGGTGGAAGTGTTCATCATACAGAAATTTCACATTTTTTTCACATATAAAAATAAGAATGACTGAAGTCTGATAGTCCCGCTTTACCAGTTACGAGTGAAACCATCATCCGACGTTTATATGCAAATTTCACAACGATTTATCGGAAGTATATATCAATGCAGAAATAAATCTCTAAACGCGTGCATGAGACAGCACGATGCATTTCTATCGAAGCTAAAGAAGCATGAAGATGTAAAAAAGTGTTTGCACGTCATTCTACTTATCGTGGCGTTCACGCTAATTAATTAAATCCAAGTACATTAAACGTTGTACCATCCGACAGTGCTTTCATGCGACTACAAAGCTTTGATATTATGAAAATTAAACGTAGAAGCAAATAAAGAGACGCTTCGTTGCAAAATAATACTTTTTGTGGCCACTGTATAACTCTGACACCCAACGTGTTATTATACCATATTGCTGTGTTATAGTACACAATGCTTTACTTTATAACCTTATTACATATCTCTCTGAAAGTGTACACGCTCGTTGGTCCAGGAAGAGGATATCACAGGGATGTCTGGACTAGGTCAGATGAACTAGGTCGAAAACGCAGAATCGTCGAGCCTAACAATTCGATTATGGCGAAGCCCGCGGCGTGTAACGTTCGCAGGTCATCCGCCTCCAGCTAGCGAAATAGAGTGGATCCACCGGTGTTGTCCAACACCTACACGCGTCAGTCTGGTTCGCAAGACTTCCGTGAAGGTGAAACTGCGATGAAAAAGGCCGAAAGAAGAAGAGGGGCGGCACCTTGCTCCCGTATGTGTGTGTGTGTGTGTGTGTGTGTGCGTGCGTGATGGCAGCGCTGGCTTTCGCGTTCTCTACGTGCTGGAACGATTTAGTCGAGCCTAGACGACAGTCACGATCGGCTGTTTCGTTTTACGTTATACTTGGCCCACGTCTTTCATGCGTTCTTCCACCTTTCTGTGCAGATCGATTGCATAAAACTTGCGAACGATCCAACAACGAGATTTTAACTACGAAGTTCAACGAATTCGTGATTGTAATCCATTCATAGGTCTAAAGGTTAATTTAACGCATAAATATATTCACAGGAAAGTACTTAATATTCTAGTAAATACTATAAACATTAGGACATTTAATAATAATAGTAAAGTTACAATTTAATATAGATGTTTGTAAAGTCTCGTTAAAACCGATTTTTCGAACGATATTTCGAACATTACACGGCTGTGAAAATGGCAATGGAGAAATTTTAAGATGGTGAGGATGTTGATTTTCCGACTGTTGGAAGTTTCAAGATAATTCGGTTGGTTTTACGTCGGTCGAGGATTGTTGTTTGGATATCGTGTTCCTGGATATCCTGCATGGGATAGCCGGAGATTCGAGTGTGATAAAAGATATGATGGTGATAAGCGCGTTGAAGCATGTCGCGAACGCGGCGACCAACGCTGTTCACTCGGCGACGAATAGCACCAGCGCTGGACACGGCCACGCCAATTCTGGTACGTTTTAATTATATTTAATCTACTCGTATTTCATCCTACGTATCTCCACTGTGTTCTAATATTATATTTAAACAATTTCTTGGTGCCATATTTCTTTATAAATTCAGACAGTATCTTCTGCGCTGAAAAGTTAAAAATTATAGCAATAAAGAGGGAAGCAGGGATTGGACAAAATATATGTATATATATATGTATATATGACATATACGGGGTGTCTAGATTATTTTGTCCAACCTTCGTACTTTATATTAGGTTGTCCGAAAAGTTTCTTTCGTTTTATAAGGAAATAATAGACGCACAATGTTTTTTGTTTCATATTAGTTTATTGAATTATGCACGAACATAATAATAGAAATAGAACGAAATGTATCATACCTAATTCAATAACATAATATAAAACAGAAATTGTTGTTCATCTATCGTTATTTTATGAAACGAAGGAAACTTGTCGGATAACCTAATACATAGACGAGCTTAATTTTAAGAATTTTGGTTTAAGTTTCTAAACCGTAAATATCATTATAAATGATATTGCCAATTTTTCAATTCTATGGTGTTCATTTCAAGATTAATTATTCCTTTTATCGGATGATAAATTCATAATTAGATATTGTATCGACAACGTTTAACCTCAAAATATTTAATTTCAACAATTTTTTTTTTAAGAATAGCAATTTTATAATTATTAAATATATTGCTAATGTTCAAATTCTGTATCATTAATTTTAAGGGAACTTGTTCATCGAATAAGAAATGAAGATATTCAGTTTCAATGTGGAAAATTACTTTCGATTTTATTTGATTTTACGCAAGATAAATGTCGTAACCGTAAGAAAGCAGCTTTTCGGAAATTAGGCGTATCGATTATACAATTAAACGTTTAAGATTTATCAGATCTTACAGTATCGATTTGGCACCAAACACGATAGCGAGCCATGATAATCTCTTATCTCAAACGTTCGGGAAAAGCCAAACGCGTATATCGCGAATGCCAGGAAACCAATTTAATTTCCTTCGGTTTATTAATCGCGACAACGTCGTTTAATTAGCCGTGTAAATCAGGCGGCCGATTCCTATAGTTCTAAACGTTCTTTCCTTATAAATCTCATTTTCTCTTCTCAACGTCAGAAATATTCCTGCTTTGCATTGGAATGAGCATTGCCAGAACAGTAATTTTAATAATTTCCTATAACATGTAGAATTGAATATCGGTGTAAATGAGTGATAGTTAATAGTTGCGATAACATAGCACGGCATTTAACGCGTTGATATTATTATTAAAATTGTGTTCAAAATACTAACATTATTGTTAAAGATATTAGTTCGTCAAAGTGCACACGATATCGCTATAACACGCGAAATCTCGACACAACACGTGGTCTGTACCGGCCATAATGGTTCGACGCACACAAGCTTGTAATCTTGCTATTGAAAATATAAAGCTACGAAATCACGTAGCGTCACAATTACGAAATTCCAACGATTTCGCGTTGCTCGCCTTTAACGAGCCTTAAAAATATATACTTGCCAAATTGAAAGCCACGTTGCATTGCTCGTTTATATGCGGCCTTGCAAGTGTTATTTGTCAAATTACAATCACGTTTGCATCGCTGGTGGTGAAATTTGCATATAAACGTTGCATGATGACTTAATAACCATATAATTGTTAAATCACTGTAATAACAAATCATTCTAACAACAAATTTATCTTCGAGTAAAAGACTCGAAGGTTTGCCGGCTCGAATTTTCACGCTTAACGCTGTTGCACGCCACACTGTTCGAGGCATCGTTTCACTGCGTTTTTAAATTCTAACTACAAAGCTGGCGAAACGTCGGAAAGAAATTACTTTTAGATGCACAACAGTGTTGTACACGAGTGTGAAATTTATCCTCGCCGAACCGCGCCTAAAATCGATATGAATCGTAATCTTCAAAAATTTTTGTAGGTTATGTAAAATTGATTTTACGTAATACACGGAGAATCGATCGAGGGTTGTAAGAAAGATCGACCAGATGCTCGATTGGTTTCTTCGTCGCGTTTTTTCGCCGTTCTCCGGTTTATCTCGGTCGAAAGCATCCACGCGCCTCGCTCGATTGTATTCATATTGGAATATCGGTTACGCAAAACACGAAAGGTCACACAGACACCATGAGACGCGCATGAGAGCACACAACTTTCTTGTTTTCGACCCCTGCAGAACGGACACGTGATATCGCGATCGATAGAAACGATCGAATACGTATATCGAATTCGAATTCGATTCCAATCATTGGGTAATTATTGAATTTTATGTAACGCGCACGAGCGATTGTAGCCGAGAAATAAGCGGAGAGAGGGATCGTATGGAAAGGTCAAAACATGGTAGATTGTGCAATTGGTAGAAAACGTGGATTCTTCAGTAATTTTCTACATTGTTCGACGTAATTTTTTTCAGATGGCAGATTTGATTTCGTGTGGATGTTTCGTGTGATTGATTCTCGCTGAATATAGAAGATACAAAGTTTCATTCGATTACCTTTCACAATTCGATGCTGCTACGGATCATTTCAGTTTAATCACGTTCTTCTATCGTTCGAAAATTTCTCAAACTTGACGAGAATATTACAAAATAATCGTCTGTATGATTTTCCTTTTCGATTCATCAGAGACGTTAACGGTTCTGCTTCGTGTTGAAACGAGAGAGAAATTCTAATCGGAATCCTAATCTATCGTTCGTTGAAACTAAAGTCTTGAAAGCTAGCTGCGATGCATACAAACGCCATTACGACTAAAACAAACTGTTTATGCGACCGCTACGATAATTTCCACGGCACGAAGCAACTACAACCGAACACATTACCGTCACGATACCGTGCGCTCTTACGAGAACGGAATCGCAACTTTCTTGCCACGCCTAATGTCAAGAGCGCCATTCTGTCCCGTACTCTTCGTTCCAATTCATCCGCCATTCTCCATATCTAACGTACTAACGTGTAGTTACTTCCAAAGGAACGAGTCAAACGGTAACTGAAACCCGTAACGAGCTTCGAACTCAATTAATTTCAAACAACCAATTATTACGAGCTAATTACGATTTATGATGATAAGCGATTCGAAGAGAAATTGTAATCGAAATGTGAAATTTCGTTGAAAACACGATCGACTGTGTACGCGTTATTATACAGCTGCTTCAAGCTAATAAATTACGAAACGTTGAAATTTTTTACACAAAAGTATGTGTTACAAAAAAAGTTGTATGTTTTACAGGAAAACCTAACCTGTATTGATATTTTTCTACTACTCACTGTACCAACCTGTTTACATTTCCGTTAAAATTGATTTTCCTAAAAGCAGCGCTTGCCAATTTTTAGATGTACTAAAAACAAAAAGTTTCCGGAATTTGTTCTATCGTTAATTAACATACCAATAGGATAACGCAATAGTGCGTTGACTTCTATTAGACTCCGCGTGTTTATTTAAGTACCATTTTCGTTTCTATCCGCCATAGATTATAGGTGGTGAAAAAATGGTGGCAGACGGAATATTTTTATGGCTGACAAATAATTTATTTTTTCATGGCGCGTGCAATTTCAGGCGAAATTGAGCGGGCGGCCGGAAACGTGCTCGTGTACAAGTTGATTGGAATAGCGAAGGTTACTTGGCATTTCAACGAGTCTCGTTCGACACGTGTAATATTCAAAGTAGATGTCAGAGCCGCGTGTAGGTTATGGAAACGGCAGAGTATGTCTCATTTCGAATTTTTCTTTCGGCTTTTAGACCGCTTTTCGCACGTTGCTATTGTCAAAATTCCGAATGTACGAAACATTAAATATCGTTTTAAGATATTACTTTTTTTTTTTTTTTTTTTTATTTTTTAAATAGATCATTTTACAATTTGTCCATTAGGACATTTGGTAAAATATTATAGTTTGGGTTTTGATGAAATATAGCATGTGGATGGTTACCCCCAGCGGGGCTCCATCTTCCAGGTTGTTTATTGTTCTATTGTGAGGTCTGCAGGGTGCTTCTTCTTCAGTCTTCTTTCTGTTATTGTATTATTCGTTTCAGCA